>NW_026000103.1:3282797-3384488 GCF_001458135.2 Marmota marmota marmota
AAAGACCTAAAAAGGGCGTACTACAAGGATACTGCAACATCGATGTTCATAGCAGCACAATTCACAATAGCTAGACTGTGGAACCAACCCTGATGCCCTTCAATAGATGAATGGATAAAAAAAATGTGGCATTTATACACAATGGAGTATTACGCAGCACTAAAAAATGACAAAATCATGGAATTTTCAGGGAAATGGATGGCATTAGAGCAGATTATGCTAAGTGAAGCTAGCCAATCCCTAAAAAACAAATGCCAAATGTCTTCTTTGATATAATGAGAGCAATTAAGAACAGAGCAGGGAGGAAGAGCAGTAGGAAAAGATTAACATTAAACAGAGACATGAGGTGGGAGGGAAAGGGAGAGAAAAGGGAAATTGCATGGAAATGGAAGGAGACCCTCATTGTTATACAACATTACGTATAAGAGGTTGTGAGGGGGAAGGGAAAAAAAACAAGGGAAAGAATTAAATTACAACAGATGGGGTAGAGAGAGAAGATGGGAGGGGAGGGGAGGGAGGATAGTAGAGGTTAGGAAAGGTAGCAGAATACAACAGTTACTAATATGGCATAATGTAAAAATGTGGGTGTGTAATCGATGTGATTCTGCAATCTGTATTTGGGGTAAAAATGGGAGTTCATAACCCACTTGAATCGAATGTATGAAATATGATATGTCAAGAGCTTTGTAATGTTTTGAACAACCAATTAAAAAAAAGAAAAAAAAAGGGACCAACAGAGACATTTTAGTCCCTGCTGATTAACAACTTATTATTTATATATTAGGAACTCAAATGTTTTCTCCTGTTATCTACTCGCATCTTTTTTCCTTTCCGAGAAACACACTAGGCTCTACTAACTCTTATTTAGCCTCCACCCTTTGATGTAAACAGCTTGAAGATCTTCCCTGCCCACCCTGTGTGGGTGGGTTTCTTCTGTGCCAGGCATCTGCAGCATCAGGTTTTGTTAGCCTTCTACACTGGTCACATGTGTCCAAAGTATATTAGACATTCTCCACTAGACTATGAATTTCACACACTCAGGAATCCTGTGTGTATCCTACATACCTGGATCACTGGAGGCATAAAGCAAATATTTGTTGAGTTCATCAATGAACTTAACAGGAGAAAAAATGAAAAAGACTTTACAAACAGCTGAAGTCTCAGTACCTTAAGTAGGTTATTTTTATCAGTGCTGGGAACATCGCAAAGGCTATCTACACTAAGCCCCAGGCCAACATCATCCTAAATAAAGAAAAATTGAAGGCATTCCCTCTAAAAACTGGAACAAGAGAGGGATGCTCTCTTTCACCACTCCTATTTAACATAGTTCTTGAACCACTGGCCAGAGCAATTAGACAGACAAAGAAATTAAAGGGATATGGATAGGAAAAGAAGAACTTATATTAGTACTATTTGCTGATGATATGATTCTATACCTGGAAGACCCTAAAAGCTCCACCAGAAAATTTCTAGAACTAATGAATGAATTCAGCAAAGTAGCAGGATATAAAAACAATACCCATAAATCAAAGGCATTTCTGTATATCAGTGACAAATCCTCAGAAAGTGAAATGAGGGAAACTACCTTATTTACAATAGCCTCATAAATAAATAAACAAACAAACAAATAAATAAAATACTTGGGAAATCAACTTAACCAAAAAGGTGAAAGATCTATACAATGAAAACTACAGGACCCTAAAGAAAGAAATCAAAGATCTTAGAAGATAGAAAGATGTACCTTGCTCTTGGAGAGGCAGAATTAATATTATCAAAATGACCATACTACCAAAAGCACTATACAGATTTAATGCAATTCTGATTAAAATCCCAATGGCATTCCTCATAGAAATAGAAAAAGCAATCACAAAATTCATCTGGAAAAATAAGAGACCCAGAATAGCTAAATCAATCCTTAGCAGGAAGAGTGAAGCAGGTGGCATCACTATACCAGACCTTAAATTATACTACAGAGCAATAGTAACAAAAACAGCATGGTATTGGCACCAAAACAGACTGGTAGACCAATGGTACAGAATAGAGGACACAGAGACCAACCCATACAATTACAACTATCTTATATTAGACAACGGCACCAAAAACATGCACTGGAGAAAAGATAGCCTCTTCAACAAATGGTGCTGGGAAAACTGGAAATCCATATACAACAAAATGAAATTAAACCCCTATCTCTCACCATGCACAAAACTCAACTCAAAATGGATCAAGGACCTAGGAATTAAACCAGAGTCTCTGCGTCTAATAGAAGAAAAAGTAGGCCCTAATCTCCATCATGAGGGATTAGGCCCCAACTTCCTTAATAAGACTCATATAGCGCCAGAATTAAAACCAAGAATCAATAAATGAAATGGTCTCAAACTAAAAAGTTTCTTCTCAGCAAAAGAAACAATCTGTGAGGTGAACAGAGAGCCTATATCTTGGGAGCAATTTTTTACCCCTCACACATCAGATAGAGCACTAATCTCTGGGGTATATAAAGAACTCAAAAAGCTAAGCACCAAAAAAAAAAAAAAATACAAAAAAAAAAANTACAATCAATTAACAAATATATGGAAAAATGTTCATCATTTCTAGCAATTAGAGAAATGCAAATCAAAATTACTCTAAGATATCACTAAAGTCAGAATAGCAGCTATTATGAAGACAAACAATAAGTGTTGGTGAGGATGTGGGGAAAACGGCATACTCATACATTGCTGGTGGGACTGCAAATTAGTATAGCCAATATGGAAAGCAGTATTTTGCAGTATTCCTTGGAAAACCATTTGACCCAACTATCCCACTCCTTGGTCTACACCCAAAGGACTTAAAAAGAGCATAACCCATTTGAATCAAATGTATGATATGTCAAGATCATTGTATTGTCTTGAGCAACTAATAAAAAAAAACAATGAGGCTTCTTACAATAGAGATTAAATGAAAAAAAAATTAAAGATGTGCTTATTGTAAATCTTTATTGCACCAATAAGCCTGATAGTCCTTCAATGTAAAATTTTCCCCCAGCATATAGTAATGAATAATGACTTGTATGTTCTTTTGATAACCAAATAAAAACAACGAGTTAACCTCTTAATGGAATTTAAAAAAAAAAAAAAACAGCAGCATACTACAGGGACACAGCCACATCAACGTTTATAGCGGCACAATTTACAATAACTAAACTGTGGAGCCAACCTAGATGCCCTTCAATAGATGAATGGATTTTTAAAATGTGGTATATATACACAATGGAATATTATTCAGCAATAAAAGAGAATAAAATCATGGCATTTGCAGGTAAATGGATGGTGTTGGAGAAAATAATGCTAAGTAAAGTTAACCAATTCCAAAAAAACAAATGCCAAATGTTTTCTCTGATATAAGGTGACTGACCCATACTGGGGTAGGGAAGGGAGCATGGGAGAAATAGACAAAATCTAGATAGGGCAGAGGGGTGGGAGGGGATGGGAGGGGGCCGGGGGTTAGCAATGATGGTGGAATGTGATGGACACCATTATCCAAAGTACATGTACGGAGACATGAATTGGTGTGAATATACTTTATATACAAACAGAGACATGAAAAATTGTGTTCTATATGTGTAATAAGAATTGTAAAGCATTCCACCGTCATGTATTTAAAAAATAAAATCAATTAAATATTTAAAAAGACTTTACAAACAAAAAATAGCAAAATTGAGACAGTCACTGGAAATGATGTGGACAAAATGAAAAAAAAAGTTAAATCTATCTCTCAGGCCTCTAAAATATTTCTGATATAGGCAAATCAGAATATAAAGAAAAAATGCTTTTTTATAAAAATGTACAGAAACAAAATTCTTAATAATGCTTAAATGTAGTTTCCAGGTATTATACAGGCTTGGGACAGTCTTGATCAAGTACAGGATTTGTACTCCTAGATCCATCACCATCAACAATTGAAAACCCAAGATATTTTCACAATACACACTCTTCGTCATAAGCCTAAATACCATTTGCTATGAAAAGTGAAAGAGAAAATATGGCTTATACCCCAGGAAAAATGAAATGAGACATTTTATTCATTACCTCTACCTTCATTTATTGAGAACCTGTGATCTTTTAGGCAGAACCCTAAATTAATTATATTAGTCTTAATCCTTAATAAAAATTTTCCAAGTGGGTATAAGTATTCTCATGTTATATATAAACACACTCTGAGCAATAAATGTACTTTGCAACAAGCAGTGGAAATGGAGTTGGAGCCAAGGCAGATATGCTCCAAAAACTGCATTCTCTCCATACTACCCTGCTGGATCTGGATGGCACCATCCTGTCAGAAAGTCCTCTACAGTCAGAAAGTGACTCAGCCTTCAGCCTCTCCCCAAAACATCTGGGACATCCTTCTCCACCTTCTCCACTTTTCTTCCCACCTTACCCTCATTCAACCATCAGCTCCACATAACCCTTATGTAGAAAAGAGATGATAGAACCTACTAGGAGCAGAGCATTATGACACTCCACTTTCACTGAGCATAGCACTGAGGGATGACAGGATACTTTAAATCTCCTATTTTGGAATACACTTCAAAAGGACAATATCTTTTAAAACAATGAAATGTGTTCTCAGATATCAGTAGAGAGTAGCTCCCCCTGGCCCTCTAATGGTGGAAAACTTATGGCAAAGGAAACTCATGGTGGTGGGGACTTACCCTCTCCATCTCTTTGAAGTCATCATCTAGCTTGGTTCCTTCAGCTCCTCCAACCTTCTCACTTACTTTCTGCAGGGGGAAAAAACACAAGAAAATTATTATAGTTTCTTTTACAAAGATATAATTAAGCACTTTCAGAAACATCATTTTGTCATCAAAGGTTCAAAAAATTAAAAAAAATAAAAGAAACATCATTTAATGCACTCTCACAATCATTTTCAGAATTAGGTGGATAGTCCCATTTTCATAGTAAGAAACTGTGCTTCAGAGGGTTTAAAAACAACCTTCTGTGGGTATTGAAGCAAGATTTTAAACTTCTATCTTCCTATTTCATTGCTGGTGCTCTTTCTGCTACATAAATCATCATACAAATATACCTAATCACTAACATTTTCCTTATGGAAGTTCTAAGGAGCAGTATCGTATAATAGTCATTTCCCTCCAATAATGGCTCTAAAATGCCACCTAGGTAGAAAATTGCTACTCCTTCAACTTATTCCTCAGTGGGCTATTGAACAGATCATCACAAGTATCTATCAAACTATTAAAAAACAAAAAAAATCAGTCTACTTGATCTTCAGATAAAAGGACTTGAATACCTATCTTTCACAGCTCCCTGTAGCTCTCTACACATCCTCACATACAGAAGGAAAACTATATGGAAAGATATAGTAAAGGTATTTCTTTGCAACCAATCACTTCCTATTATCATACATTTTATACTTATAAATTAATACATGCACATTATTATTTCCACATGTAATTCATGTTCATAAAAAATAAGCTGATATTTTCTGAAATAATTATTCAAATTAAGGATAATAAAAAATACTCTGATTTCACTGAAGATAGGAAAGAAAGTTGAATACTAATTACACAGGACTTCATTTTCCCTTAAAATATCCTAACTGTAAAGGTAGTTAGAAGTATTTCCCTAAGACGTCACTATATTACATAGCTATCTCACACTGATAACCAATTTTGTTCTTAATTTCCTTCATTGGCTGTTGGGCTGAGAGTCACTGTGGAGGATCCCCACCATGACTAAGGAACGGTGATGTCAGCAGCAACTTGGGTTATCCTAGTAAGCTTGGCTCATCTCTTTCTAAAGAGGTCTCTGATATCTAACTCCAGCTCCTGCCAAGGAAGCTCTGATAAATGATTGTTGGAGCTAGAGGTGTCTTTCTTACCCTCACTTTCTCTCTACCCTTATCACCTTCTTTCTGCCATAGGAAAAACCTTCAGAATAAACTACTCTTGGGAAAGCTGACACTTGGATTTCTATCACCCTGAATATCAGATGCCATCCCTTCCCCTCCCCTACCCCTAATAATAACAGAAGGAATAAAGTGCAGGGGCTGAGCACGGGAACTGACTCCTCTACTCTGCTATGTACATGGAGTTGTTATGAAAATTATGTGGCATAATAACCAAAAGAACCTATATCTGAACCCACAATGTACAAAGCAAATTGTAGCTCTCTTCTCTCACCAATAAAGTTTGTAATTGTTTGTGGTATTTTGGTTTTTCTATCAGTTTATTTAACTGTCATTTCACACTTAAGGAAAAGTGCTAGTTTCTTCTCCAACACAACTCAATCTTAGGTTAGGTAAAGGTCTATGATTCAAACTGAAAGGTTAATGAAAACAATATTAATATCTTTAAGTTGTATCACTGACACATACTTTCATTTGTAATTTACCATTTAATGTGCTCCCTAAGAACTATGTAGAATAAACTTATGCAAACTGAGGATTGCATAAATTAAATTACGTGCCAGTTATAGACATTTTTAGCTAGGCAGAGGTGGAACCAGGACCTGAACCTTAGTTTTTCCACATCAACTCGCAGGATTTTTCAGATTCACATCACAGCATTGAAGAGCTGTCCTTGGTGCTGTCCTTCTCTGCCTGTTGTTCAATCAGAACACCAGATAGGCAGATACAGATTCCCTGCCTTAACTTCCTGTATTCAACATCAGCCTCTTCCCCTGTGCCCTGAATAAGCTGATTACCAATTCTTTAAGCGGTCTTCACAGATCCAGGATTTGTCTGGCATCGATCTTACTAATGGGATCTAGCTCAGCAGCTAGTTTTTTGTTGTTGTTGTTGTTGTTTTTTTTTTTTTTTTTTTTTTTTACCTGCAACCTAAAGGATTTTTGCCAAACATAAAATGGAAGGGAGAGACGGAAGAGGTTCTGAACTAGAATCCAGTTTAGAATCTGCCAGTGGAATTCCAAGTGCCAGGACTTGATCTACAAGTTCAAGTTATAGAAAGTTAGGAATAGAAGAGAGAGGCTTTAAAGGTTATTAATACCAAAATTTTCCTATGATCAAATTTTTACTGTGCCACACTAATTTCCTCTCTCACATATGCTCAATGAAAACAGTTTCAATTCACATTATTCTTCATCTTATTCTTTTTTATTAGAGCTTTATAGTTATGAATAATAGTTGGGTTCATCCCAACAAATTCATATATGCATGGAAGTCAATTTGAGTTTTCATCTTGTTCTTGAAGTACATGGTTTACTATTAAATTTGGGCTGTGAAAATCAAATCTTGTTGAACTTTCACAATAAATAAATATTTGCTACACAATTTCAATTGTCATCTCCATTTTATAGAACTGTCTCCATGATCAGGAAACTCACTATATCCTAAAGTTGTACTTTCGTCAAAGAGAATTATTATTACAGTTAGACACCTCACATGACTTGTGGATAGGACATTTAACTTTATTTGCAAAACGTACACAAAAAATCAGCCAGCTGAGAAATGCCACCATGTATAGAAATATTAGAGAATCCTGGTTATCTTGGTATAATCACATTTTGACCAGTCCTAGGGAATAAACATGGCCCTCATCCAAATCCCAAGGGTCTGTGTCATAGTTTCAGTACCACAGTGCTCAATGGAGAATAATTTTAATTCCCTCCTTTCTGCATCCATCACAAACTCAGCACCACAGTAGCTGGCTCACTGTATCAAATGAGAAACTGGGATCACAGTGGTCATTAGGTTAGAACTGACAACTGGAAACACTGAGGCAAATTCATCAGTCCACAGGCTTTAACGCTTTAGCTTACAAATGCATGCACAAAAAATTTACAAACAAACAAACAAAAACTGTGTGGGACGAGAGGAAGAGAGAAAGAAAAGGGAGCACAACAGTGAGACTGAGAATATAACATCATTTCTCTTCTCTATAAAAGCTGCCATTTGCTCTGAGAGAAACAGTTCACTAAACAAGGTGAACGATGCTAGCAGTTAGATACTGATATGGCATGACTGGTTGGTTGATACAAAAATCCTTATCTAATTATGTTCCTAAGGGGAAAAAGGTATTACTCAAAATTACATCTACTTTGTTATCTGGGCTATTTTTCCAAATCACAAAGGATCTAAATATATCAAGGCACTGAATAAAACATTGAGCTAAATAACAACTGACTCATTCCTTAGGAGTATGGCAAAGATCTTGTCCTCCTTTTATTTTAATACATTTCAAAACTTTCTTTTGTTTTATGCATAAGAATCCATGTGAGGAATACAGGGTTCCTGAATCCACATGGAGGACCACAGTTTTCTTTTTATTACCTGATACTATTTATTTTGTTCTATTATTTTCCAGTGAGATGGTTTCTAAACCTAAGATTCCACAGTACTGAATATATTGTGAATCATCTAGTAGTCCTTAAGTGCTTGCCATTTGATAAATTGATCACCTATTTGAACAAACTTCAGGCAAAGCATTTGGATAAAGCAAAACAGTAGAAATGAACCCATATGTCTCTCAGAATCATCTACAAATCCTCCTGTACCACCTAAAATACCTCCAAAATTGAGGATTCAAGATGTTCAATTGCACCTTTAATACAATATTAAAAGCTTGAGGTTTTTATCTGCCATTACATTTCCCTTACACTGTCTTCCAACCAAACCTAAAATCTTATTCTTCATTGTATTCCTCACAAGAGGTACTCAGAAAAGATTTATGAAACTGAACAGCAATGTAGTTTTGTGAATATTGCCATTATGGTGACTGAAAGGTGCCATAGCTGGGATAATCTTTCAAAAGAGAAAATGAATAATACAATCAGCTGACCATCAATAGTCTTCATTTCAAGTCTTCAATAGTTGTTGCCTCATGCTATTTTTCCTCTTATACCAAGTAAGAAAAATGTCAAAGAAAGCCAACATCAAGACACATCTTAAATAAGTGACCACTGTTCCCAGCCTAAAGGATGCTGCACTGCTTTCCAGCAATGACTCATACACCCCCGAGTTATCTGTCACCTCCAGGCAGAAGACACTCTGTACTCTAGCTGCAGCTCTGATTCTCCTCAGCATTGTATTACGTTTACTAAACCCTTTTAAGAACCAACTGCAGTATCTCCAACTAAAGATCTTGAAAATGACATCATCAGTGAAATTCAATAGACTTTACCAAATTCACTCCCACACTCCCAAATCTGTAAAGTTATTTACCTCTGAACTTCCCTGTTTCTGCTCAGTTTTATCTCACACAGTTCATCACACAAATCCAGGTTTCCTTACCATCTACCAAATGCATTGTATTTATTTCCACCACTTTATACTTGGACCTATTTCCTTTTTTTGTATGCTTTGAATCCTACCAATTGTCTTACATGTCTAGATATCACCTTTTCCATCATCTGTGAGTGCCCAGCCCACCTAGAAGTTATCAAACTTCCTATGCACTCTTAATGAGACTCATCATCTATCAGACTACCTTGAACTAAATACTTCAGGAGCAAAATTGCTGAAGAATTTTGCTCAGCTGAATTATAAAATGCTAAAGCAGGAATGACATTGCATGTGTTTTGAAAATGTCTGACATAGCAGTATCTAACAGTGATTAAAATGCACAGCAGAAAAAAACAATTATCAATAAAGTATTCTAAGATAAAAATTGCATGCAAATTAAAGGAATGTGTTTAATTATGAGTTAGCATTGGTTCTGTTTCTCCTTTATAAGTGTGTAACCTCCCCTCTAAATATAGTATCTCTTTATCATAAATAAGCAAAAAATTAGAAAATTCAATAAACTATGACATATGATATTTTATTTATAGTCAAGCCTAAAAAATGTCTATCTTCATTGTAACCATTCCACATTCATTTGGGCTAACTACATATAGATCTCAATTTTCCAGATGGTGGTACTCCACATATGAAAGAGAAGGGGGCCTCAGTTGATGAGAGACGAATTTCACAGTAGTGTTTCTCAGCTGTCATTATATTGGAATGCTTAAATGCCAGGATGTTTTGAAAATGGATTTTAAAAAAATTATTTTTTCCTATCCAGAAATTAAAGATTTCCTTAGAAAATGAGCAAAGGCATTTTTGTCTTTCTAAATTGAACTAATTCTGACCATTTCCCAGTACCAAGCAGTATTTATACATTGAAGAAAATTAGAAAAGTTTCTCTGACATGAAAACCAGTGATTTTCTCCCCCCAAACTGAACAGGATAAAGATTGGTTATCTTCCAATATCTAGAGCTAAAAAGTTTAAAATGAGTTCAAGTGAGCTAAGTGCTTGGCCTGTTTCCCAGTTCACACCCTACCTTGTTCCTTGTCAAATACCATACAGAAAATGCAGAAATCAATTTGTATGTAACTCTAATTGTTCTTTGTGTGGCTCAATGGGGTTAAAGGCAATAACCTTCTAATCCCCACCTCCCCAAAGTGAAATTTCCCAACAACCATGGAGCTAATTACTTACAGATACCCCTCAAAGGAAGTTGGTAAATTTTATTTTATAGGTATCATTCAGAGTTCTTGGCACCCCACTGGAGTGATACCATATAAGTACTATCATTTGCAAGTGATCTTATTGTTTTTGTCTTGTAGAAAAATTTTTGAGTGTGTACAATATTCAGACTTTTGGTTCCTCATCAGATAAAGGGTAATTGGAAAGGGGAATTGACTAGAGCAGATGATATTTCTGTAATGTTTCTCCTCTCGGGAAGTAGGAAGAATTTTTTTTTTCATTTTCATAGTCCACTGCAATAAGATACTACAGGTTAAAATATCTGTTAAAAATGTACTCCAAGACTCGAGGCAGAAATTATATCATGTACTAGTTTTTAAAAAATTCTATTGAAAGTTCTCACAAACTCCCTTGAATTAAAAAAAAAAAAAAAACAGAATTCCTAAAGAGAAAAAGGGTGCTTATAATTAAATTGAGATTTCATATCTAGTTAACAAATGGTCTAGAGCCTATTGCTTGATAAGTGAGTTGATAAAGCAAAGAAGGAGATGATTTGGACTTTCAATGTTAAGAGAAACTTCCTAGGACGCCCTTTTCTACTAGCCAGTTTTGTAGAACGATCTATAAACATCCCTGGGTCTTTTTCCTCAACCATGAAATGGGACCAGATATGGTGGCACTGGAAAAGAAAAAACAAAGTTCTAAAACACCTTATAACTAAAATTGGATGCCTATTTCTGTGACAGTCGGTAGGTGACAGTACCCAGTTATTCAATCAAACACTAAGCAGGTGTTGCTGTGGAGATGTTTTATAGCTATGGTTAAAATCCACAATCAGTTGAGTTTAAGTAAAAGAGATTATCCTTAATAATGAGGGTGAGTCTCATCCAATCAAAGGAAAAGCTTTAAGAAAAAAACTTGAGGTTACTCCAAGGGAGAAAAAAGTATCTGCCTCAAAACTGTCACATCCACTACTGCCTGAGTTCCTGCGCCCGCTGGTGTGCCCTACAAATTTAGACTGGTTAATGCCCACAACTGCATGAGCTAATCCTGTGACATGGAACTCTCTCCCTCTCTGTATACCCACATCCCTATCCAGCTGGTTCTTTCTCTTTGAAGAATGATGATACAATTTCTACCTTCTGCGATATTACTTGGATTTCAACAAAGGTAGGAAATTAGGAGAGGGAGGAAAAAAGAAAAAAATGATGCAGGGTTTGAAAAGAGAATGCTATGATATTTAGGGGTTTTTCCTTTTACATCAAGGTTATTTGGGAGCAAATAATATTTTTTTTAAAAAAAGACAACAAATAATTTTTGATTGATGAAATCAATAAAACAGAACACAAATTAATGTACCAGGGACTTTGTTAGCACTAAAAGTTGGGCCCTGATTCCACACCCAATAAATATCTATCTCCTTCCTAGAAAAAGATTAACTATCTGGGTTGACTATAATCAATATGCAAATTTATTGTGCAAAATTTCTTTAAATGTTCTAAACTGTTCCATACTGTTTATGTTGCTAAAAATTGTTAGCAAACATTTTGATAAGAATTAATATCAGTTCGGTTTTACTGTCCTTCAATAATAACTCTAAAGCCCCCTCCCTTTGTCTACACACTATTATTGTTACTATGTCAACCCTATCCTGCCTTTGAAGATTTCCAAACCTCTCTGTGCTTCCACAGCCTCTGAGCCTAACTATGGTAGGCTCACAGTATTTGTTAGACTGTATTTATCATCATGGTTTGTTTGAATGTCTTTCTGGAGTTTCTTGAAGGCAGTGACTGTTTTTTGTTGGGTTTTTTTTTTTTTTTTGTACCATATATTTAACCCAGGAACACTTTACCACTGAGCCACATGCCCAGCCCTTTTTATTTTTTATTTTGAGTTAGGGTCTCACTAAGTTGCTTAGGGCCTCACTAGGTTACTGAGGCTGGCCTTGAACTTGTGATCCTCCTACCTCAGCCTCCCAAGTTGCTGGGATTACAGGTGTGTACTACACAACCAGCTAGAAGGCAGTGATTTGATCTTGTTCTTTGCTTCCCAGAATCCAGTGGACCTCTGGCACGTGGTCTGCAGTGTAGGAGCAGACAAGAAGGCAGTGCAACAGGACACCAAACTCTGCATCAGATTTTCTTCCACTTCCTTTTTCTACTCAAACCCCTTAGAAGTCACTCCCTGAATAATCCCTGCATTAAAGTATTTCTCTTCCCCACAAAACACCCATCTGCCAGTGGCAAAGCAGGAGGACAAGAGGTGGTTACAGAAAACAGGGTAATTAGTAGCAATTCTGGTCACATACTCCAACAGTATTTTCTTAAATAGGTTCTTTTTTAAAAATATTATTTTAGTTGTAGTTGGACACAATATCTTTATTTTATTTCTTATATGTGGTGCTGAGGATCAAACCCAGCACCATGCACATGCTAGGTGAGCGCTGTACAACTGAGCCACAACTCCAGTCCCTTAAACAAGTTCTTTTAAAAAGGAAATATGTAGGCATGACTCTTGATAAGCATATGATGAAAACAAGGCAGAAAAATCAGGGTAAGAGCAGAAATCGCTTAACAGTCAGACAAAGCAATGTGTTGCCTTTTTCCCCCCTTGGTAAGTCCTTCCTCTTTCCTTCTCACCTCCATTCCCTTCCCTCTACCCCACTGATCTTTCTTCTATTTATATTTTTTAAGTTAGTGCCTTGTGGATATACATGAAGATGTGTTGACTTTTTTTTAACACTTGCTCCCCCATCACACCATCTCCTCAACCACCATCATATTAGAATGCAGCTACCTTCTCATCTCTGCCATTTACTCATTTGAAGTGTTTACTGGATGCCTTTTATGTGTCAGGCACTGAAGACACTGTGAGGAAGATGTGCAAAGACCCTAGGGACTATCAGGGGAGAATAGTTCCTCTAAGAAGCCTGCACAGAAGATGCTCAGAGAAGGGAGGGAGAAAGTCATCAAGATGCAGCTAGAGATGCTGACAGGAGCCAGATCGTGCAAGTTCTTTCAGACTAAATAAAGCCCTTTATCCTAAGAGCAATGAGGCAGTATATTACTTCAGTCTGTCAAAACATAATATCATAGTCTGGGTGACTTAAATAATGAAAATGTATTTTCTCAAAATTCTGGAGGCTGGAAGTCCAAGATCAAGGTGCTGGCACATCGGGTCTCTGTGAGGACTCTCTTATTGCAGAGAGCTGCCTGTTCACTCGACCCTCTAACGTGACCTTTCCTTCATGCTTGTGTGGAGAATGCTCTACCTTCTTCTAAGGTTACTAATTCTATCATAAGAACCAATTCTCAATATGTCATCTACCTACCAAAGACCACATCTTGGTAATTACCTACCAAAGACCACATCTCCAAATATGCACTGGAGTTAGAGCTTTGGGGGCATACATTCAGACCATAGCAGGAAGAAACATAGCAGGACTTATGATGTAAACGCTTCATTTGAGATATATTTAGTGCAAAGCCACTTGGCCAAATGAGAGCCCAGCATCACAGAAGGGTGCTGTGTGGAGAGGAGCTCCCATTCCTGTCATAAGGGCTCTGCCGTATTTTGCTTTCATTTGCAGGACCACAGAGTCGTGACTGTCACAAGGCTGGCATGCACAAAAGAACATATGGCTTCTCTCTGTAAGAAGCCCTGCATACCTCAAGCCCCAAATTTGCTAATAAAAACATCCTGTTCTCTAAGCAACCTCAGGAAACACATTTTTAAAATTGTTATCCTTTTGTTTTGGTTTCTTTTGTTTTCCAATTTTTTTTTCCTTTTGGTTTTGGTTCTCCTCCTTACATAGCATATAAAATCCCCTACTGGGATTTAATTTTCTGGAACGTAAGAGAAATTTTCCCAATAAGCTATTTTATAGTTTTCTGCAAACTGTGTTTCTCTCGAGTGAATTACCATCCACTCTTACGTAATATTTCCCAACTTAGACAGAGCCTGTTCTACTTGTTTAAATCTCAGAGGAATCTCTTCAGTAGAGCAGAAAGTTTTTGATACCTTACTACTACTGGAAGAGAAAGCGATACTATGACGTGCACATGAAAATGGAGGAAAGCCCCTTTCAATTTAATTACTATATGGTTCATCGTCTCCTCTACCAGTTAAATACAGCCAACTTTCTTTGATTCTTAAATTAATTTTGTTCAAGATATGATAACCATGCCAAGGTGGAAACCAGAGCTTAAGCAAAATTAGCATCAGGTTCTTGAAGAAAAATCAAATTAAGTTTTAAAAAGCTAACCGTTTGCCATATTAGTTACAGATATTTTCAAATAAAGAAATAGCAGGTAATAAATTCAACTAAAGCCCCTTTTATTCTGCCTGTCTGCTCTGGGATAACCACTCTTCTTCCCATAGGCAATCTTGTTCTTTTCCTGCCCACATATCTGTCTTATTCTGGTGTTCTCCAAAGCAGAACTTGGGACACATATGAAGAGACAGCAGATTATTGGGACTGAGGTGTGAGCAAGCAGAGGAAAGGTACAGGGCAGGACAGGTAAGGCCAAGGTAGGGTGTGTTCTGTAGCTGGTTACCACCACTTTAGGCCGTGTGGCTGGGGTCCCTGTAAAGTACCACATGGACACACCTCAGCATGGGCTTTTGGATGAACAGGAAGTTATGGCAATCTTCATCAGCTGATTCATGTTGCCTCTGGCTGAAGATTGCTTTGAGGTTTTTTAACTCCTGACATTTCAGGGTGCACCCAAGAATAGCTGAAGTTCCAAGGCACAGGACAAACTCCTGGAGAAGAAAGGCTGGAGGTGGGACACTGGAGCTGTACACCAAGCCCAGACTATAGAGTCATGTAGCTGTGGGCACAAGCCCAGCTGTACAGTAGGGGCCTGCAAACTTGTTCAGTAAAGGGACAAACAGAAACATTTAGGATTTGAGGGTCAGATACAGTCTGTGTCACATGTTATTTTGTTGTTGTTGTTTTTACAATACTTTAAAAATGTAAATATCATTCTTTTTTGTGGCTCTTGAAAACAGCCCATGGATCAGATTTGGCCCTCAGGCCACAATCTGTTAATACCTGTGCTATAGTATCCAGCATAAACAAGGATTTATTATCTGTTTGTTAAATGATATGTTATACTGTACATGCCTTCCAGTAACTTATTACATATCTAACTTATAATTGTGCTATAAGTAGAAGTAGGTCATATATTTTAACTACTATATAGTTATCCGTTAAAAGAATACATCAAAATTTGTTTCTCCATTTCATCACTGATATATATTAGGGGTATTTTATGTTTTTCAAAAACATTCAGCAACAAGCATGCCTCCATGTTTCCCGCTGCACAAGTGAGAATATCCCCCAGAATTTGTGCCTTGAAGTAAAATTACTGACGTAAGTTCTATGTATAGTATCTTTGACTTATTTAGATATTGTAACATCACTCTCCAAAGTAGTTCTACCAATTTATGGCATCACGGGCAGGAAATTTCCTGTTCCTCCAGATTTTCCCCAATACTTTGTTATGTTAGCCTTGTTTTTGCAAATATGGGTTACATTGCATCATATTATGAATGTCATACTCTTGACAGGTTCAACAACTTTTCATGTTAACTAAACCCCTGTGATTCCTTTTCTACAGATGCCTTTGCACATCATGTATCTATTTTTTTTTATTGCTACTATTATTTTTTCTGCTACTGGGCTGTCTTCTCTTACTCGTGTACCATGTAGCAGTTCTTCACATTCCCTTTGTTTTTGACAATTCTGGCTAGCTATGACTGGGCTGGTTCAGCAGAATCTAGACCTATCGTCCCCATAGCCACAAAAACCCCTATACTGTTTGTATCAATCCATTTGGGTAAAAACTTAACACATGACTTGGAAAATACAGTACCAACCTGTTTATTCATCTACTCATTCATTCACATACACTTATTGATAGTTTACAATTAAGCAGCATTCCTAGTACTATATACAAGGAACACAAAGATATAGAAGGTCACAATCTAATGAGCACATTCAATGACAAAGAAAGATTAGTCCTCCAGGTGAGCTAAATGTCACTTCACTTGGAGAAAAGTTTTGGAAATAAAGGAAAAAAGAGGGACCTTCTAGAGTGGCAGTGAAATCAGTAGACACCCCCTCTGGCACCACCACCATTTATTTAACTGGTAAGGTTTATTGAAAATAAACTAAAAAAAAATTTCAAGTCCCTAGAAAACTTCCTAAAAGCCCACAGCAAAAGGAGAAACTTCTCTTCAATAAAACATACTAAATCTTGATAAGAATGAAGTCCCATGGGCGCTGTGACTTGCTCCTAGCCTTTTCCCCAGTTGTGTGTAAAGGAAGCTCCACTGTGGGCAGATATGGCCAAGTACAGAGGGACTCCTGCCCTCCCAACTCCTAGTGTAAGGGCTATGGTTTCATCTGAAGGTGAAATATCCTTTTCCAGCTTCATTTGAAGCTGCCAATGTCCCTTATTGGCCCCTACCCTCAATCATGCAAAGCAAAAGAGTAATTCCTAGCAGGTGCTGCTAAAAGGACTCCATCTTCCTCCTCCCACTGTCTTCATATTAAAGGGTCGTTCCTAGGAGAAGTAGGCTACAATTCCTATTTTCAAATGGTTTAGTGATAGAGGTTCTGTCAAGGATGAGAGACTGGCCCTAAAGATGGAGAGCTCACTACTGCCTGAGGGGACTGACTTTATTTAGAATGCAAAGAGGGGAAGATCATGCCTAGGGGCATTATCAAAAACAATGGAGATTGTGGTGGCAAGCAATTAGCTAGCTGCATATTAGTAGCAAAAAGTGAAATTGTGAAACAACCATAATTTAACAGAATGTGCAAGACATCCAAAGAGTGTTTCTGAGATCACACTCACCTCTAGGGGCCCAAAAGACTAATAAGCACATGACCCAGGCACACATCACTTTTATTTTTAATCAGGAATAATCAGAGTGGAATATAGAGGAGACCTGAAAAAAAATGCCTTAAGTCAAGTACAGACCCAACAGAAAAATGAAAAAGTCTTACTGACTCAAGAGGTATAAGCATAGCCTTTGATCAAATAAACATTAAGTTACTTTAGCTCAGGGGTAACCCCTGGGAAGTCAAGCTTAAAAATAAAATCACATTTATCTTTCATGGTCTTTAAGACTGTAAGTCCACACTACACTTTCTTAGGAGAAACCAGAGAGAGAACCTCTTGAGCTACTAGAACCTAGATGAACTCAGCACAAACCATAGATTTTCCTAACTATGGAAACCACACACACATACCCAACTGCCCAGGGCAGCTTACGCAGAAATTGGATTAATAAAGGTTTAGGTAAACATGGTGGGGGATGGGACTCCTAGGAAACCAAGCTAATACAGACATAGAAGAAAAAGAAAATCTGACTAGTGAACATCAGAGGCTATACACACTGTGAAGAAAATAGACTTCAAAGAATTAGTTCAGTCAAGTCACCAAACAAATTATCAAACAACTTCAATAAACTTCTTCCACAAGAAGGAATCAGTATCCAGAGATGTTGTGTTATCTTAATGTGCCATTTTCAACAAAAAAATTTATGACACATGCAAAAAATACACACACACACACACACACTCCCATTTTCCCAGGAAAATATGATCCATACATAGAGAGAGAAAAAAAAAAAACCAGGCACTAGACACTACTTTTACAGGGCCCAGATGATGGACTTAGACAAAGACATGAAAGTAGCCAGTATACATATGTTAAAAGAAATAAGGAAAATCATGCTTATAGATTATTTTATCAAAGAGAATATTAATAAAAGACATTTTTAAAAATGAAAATTCTGAAGTTAAAAAGTATGATAAGTGAAATAAAACAATCACTAACTAGAAGGGCTTAGCAATGATTTGCAATGGTAGAAGAAAGAATCAACCTACTTGATAATATATGAGTGGAGATTAAGCAAACCAAATAATAGAAAAAAAAGAGTAAAGAAAAAATAAACAGAATCTCAGAAATATGGCACACCACCAAGAACACCAAGAAATTCATAAGGAAAATATGAGACGAAAGGAGAATAAAGTAATAATGGCTAAAAACTTCCCAAGGTTATTAGAAACACTAATCTACACTTCCAAGAAACTCAGTGAACTCAGAGAGAACCACACCTAACACATCAAAATGTTGAGAGCCAAATATAAAGAGAAACTCTGGGAAATCAAGAGAAAATTGTTTATTCATTGTGTTACAATGGACTCCCAATAAGATTAATAGCAGACATCACATCAAAAAAAAATAAGGACCAGGAAGCAGTGGCAGGACACATTTAACATGCTGAAAGAAATCGATTTATTTTGGGAGACATGAAAATCCAGGAAAAAAGTTTTTGAGAAGAGTCCTGTGGCTACTAGGAATCCTCAGGCAAATAGAATTAAAAGAGGGTGGTGCAAAAAGGAAGTAATGAGAGAGAGTGATAAAGGAAAACACAGATATTACTTGTCCAAAGCTTTTATCTATTAAAGGTCAAGCAGAGAAAATCCCTCATGTACATTATTTGGGAGTTTATGAGCATTCCCACCTCTTTCATCTCTGTTCAACCAGATATGCCAGTGAATCATTGTGAATTTAAAGTTGATGTATAAAAGAAGCAGAGAATCATTGGTTAAATTTTCAAAAATGAGTGACTAAACTTGCAGGCAGTACTAAAGGCAAAATAATATGATGTCAATTGCATAAAACAACTAAAGAATTTATTAATTCAAATATTTTGTTGAAAACATAAAATATCAAAACTTGGGCACAAGAAATATTACAAGGGTCTCTGAACATGAATTAAAAAAAATAAGAATTACACGAGGTGAGATTTTGAAGGGGCAATATGAAAACTTTGCTGCAGAAATAACACAAATGAAATATTAAAAAAACACATTTGTTTTTAGGATGCTTGTGTTAGCATCCTAAAAAACATTGTTTTGTTGTTTTTTGGGTGCACTTTGAAAGTGCTTTGACTGTAGAGTGTTATTTATCTTTTACAATTGAAGCAAAATTATCTGGCACTGATGATTTAGATAAAAGACATTTGTGAAAGAAAGGGGCACAATACATCAGGGAAGCTGAGGTAGTAAACTAAGAACCAGTTATTCTATTTCCAGCACCTGGCTATGCATGTCCCCTGGCACAGCCTACTAGTCCTAGTTGTTGTAGTCAGATATGGACATAAATTACTGGCAGAAGAAAATGGCTAGCTTATAAAGAAAATATGTAGCATCCCTATTAGACAATGATAGTAAGAGAACCCAAGGTGTATAAATACTAATTAGCCATTTGACAAACAGAAGAATTTTGGTAAACCAACATTTCACTGCACACTCCATAGCCAAAAGGTCAGATTACAATTATACAACGAATATTTTCAAGAGAAAATGAATGTTTGTAATTGCATGAAGAAAATGTTGTCTCTTGAATAATGGGATGTTAAAACCATCTCCAACAAGCTTTTGTCAGCACAGAGAAAATAAAAGACACAAACATTTTAGCACCTATAAGTTGGTGTTGCATGTATGAAAAACTGATATTTTGTGCTAAAAATGGAAACCAATAAAGCTCATTTAGAAGATTTTCATAATCACATTTGCCTTCTCCTGAAGACACAGACCAGAATGAGGTTAATTTAAATAAAGAGAGGAAGTCCCAAAGCCACACTTCCTGGGTACCAATCCTGCCAATTCCTGGTTATGTCGTCCTGGGCAGGTGTTCCACTTTCTCAATGCTCTGAGATTCCTCATCTACAAAATAAAGTCCATAGACTATGCTTCTGAGTGGACATGGAAACTAGGTGAGAGAACATACTTAGCTATTGTTATTAAAATCACATGAGTCTTCAGTTACACACCACTGGACCAGGGTTAAGAATGGCACTAAGAACACAACCAGGCCATCACTTCATCAGAACTTTGTTTTTTCTTTTTTAAAGGTTGAGAAAATCTTGCCCTTCTGTAATCAGGGCATTTAAAAATAACTACTAGTGAGAAATTTATATTTCTAGTGCTTTATCTGCTTTCAACCTCTATTTTCCTCCCTTGTTGAGTTCACTGATGCAGTAATTAGTGCATCAAAGATGCTCAGTGCAGGAAGGTCTGCTTATGTCTGTGGTGCTCATCTCCATCTCTTCTCAAAATATCATCAATTTTCATAGTACAGACTTTTAGAGAATATAAAAATTTCTTCAATCTTTTCTAGTTAGGGGTGAGCTGTGATTTAGCAATCTGAAATATCCCTTATATTGCTGTGTTTGGGGATCCAGGCATTCAATAAGATGGCTATAAAGATTAAACAAGCAAAAGTGTGTGAAAGTGCTTTGACTAGTGCATGGAACTCAGTTATCCTGTAAATATTGGCTATAATTCTAATAAAATTATTATTTATTATACATTATGTACATTATTAATATTTTATTAATAGTTAATAGTAATTACTAATGTATAAATGCATAATGAAGGGCATTAGGTTCTTAATCAGCTTGCAGCTTCATTATCTGCCTGGTAAGACATCATCTGGGATGACGCAGACAGAAGGCACCTGCATTGCCACTGACATCCTCATACAGACCTCAGTGCACTACTCTCCAAAGCTGTCCCTGCCTCACTGTCCTGTTTTTCCTATTAGTTGTTCTATTAGTTGAAGTTCTCAAAGAGAAACAAAAACAATAGAATATACAATAGAGAATTTATTAAGGGCACTGGAGACAGAGAAGTCCCATGATGCACTGTTTAGAAGCAGAAGAACCAGGAAAGTTGATAATATGTCCAATCCAAGTCCAAAGGCTTCAGAAAATGATAGGATGATGGTGTACTCTTACTCTAAGACCAAAGGCCTGAGAACCCAAGGGATAGCTGGTGCAAATCTCAGAGATCAAAGACCCAAGAATCTGGAGCTCAGATGTCCAAGGACAAGAGAAAATGGGTGTCTCAACTCCAGAAAAGAGAAAACACAAACTCATCTTTATTCTGTCTTTTTTTCTATCTGGATCCTCAGAAATAAGATGGTTTGGGCCCAGATTGTACATAGGGACCTTCCTTATGCAATCTACTAGTGCAAATGCCAAATCTCTACCAGAAACAACTCCAAAGATTTAATGGAAATAATGTTTCACTGGCTATAAGATTATCCCTTAACATAGTCAGTGGATACCTAAAATTAACCACCAGTGTAGTCAAAGGAACAAAAACATACTGAGGAATATGTATTTCAAAAATACCAGTGTAACTAGAAATGTAATGGGGCATTTAAGAGAAATTTTCCCAACAAATTAAGAAAACAACAACAGATTGGTTAAGTAAAATATGGTATATTCATCTAAATGAAAACAACAACAACACTTAAAACCATGGAAGTGCTTGCTTGCCAGACTGTTTGGTAATATGCCCTTCTGCAGAAGTACAGTTTGCCCTTACCAACCTAATTCGATTTCTTGCAGCACACAGGTATTTCTAAGAAATTTGGTGCCCAACATGGAACAACATGTATTGTCTCAGGGGTCATGGAGTCTCCCTCTTCACAGCAAACCATCATGCTGACTTGATGTGGCAGCCTCAGAGTAGAGAAGGAAATCTGTGACTCCTAAGGCTGACAATGGACCCCACATTGAAAGTACATCAGCAATTTGGGGGGGTGGGGGGCAGTGGGGTGAAGGGCCCAAGCAAGCAACACAACAACCAGGCAACTCCATGCATGGACCAAGATAAGAAAATTTATTCTCAAGAAAGAAGTGCTTCCTTGGTGGTTGGGACATCCTGGAGATTTTGTGAGTGTGACTAAGACATAAGTGAAAGAAACCTCGAAAAGGGTATAGGGGAGCAAGTATTCGGAAATATAAGATCACACCCAGAACAGAGGGAAGGGGAAGAGCAAAAAATATCCAGAGTGGAAATTGAGCCTTTAAATAAAATAGTTTAGAAAAAGAGGAGGCTGGCAGGGTAAAGACAGCGAAATATCCCCAAATACCTCTGGCCCTCATGTTAAACTATAGGAAGACAGTCCTAGGACAAAAGGGAAAGAGAAACCAAAAATAAAAATACTGTTGTTTTATTTTGACTCACTGAGCACACAGTGAGTTTGGGGTATATAAGAAATCTCCAGGAAAACTTGTAGGCATAGGAACAGGGAAGGAAAATGGAAAGCATAGGCCCTTCCCATGTCTGAGTCATAATGTAAAAATCTGTGACAGGCTCTACTTCAATTTACAAAGGGTTAAAATTGATAGTTCTTTTGCCTCTTACCTGTAGGCATTTAACAGCTGATAAAGAGCTACCAAATCTTAGTTTCCTGTTTGTTTTACATATACTAGTGCATACCAGTGTATTATATGTCATATCTCTACACGTGATTCTGCCTTTATCATGTACATGGTATCAAAACTGGCTTACAGATGAATGAGTACTCATAAATTTAAAGAATGAATCCAAATGCCTTCAGTTCATGTGACTTAAGTAAAACTTTAACCAAAAGGGTCAATTTAAATTGGTAAGGGCAAAGATGTCTTTGAAATTATTAACGCATGCATTTTTTCTAGGTTGTCAGCCAATCAAAGTGTTGCTTTCTATAAAATGTTTAAAGTGTAATGACCATTTCTTCTAAAGATTTTTCTATGCCAAGAATAACTGACAAAGTGTTAACTAGACTTGTTTAATACTTTGGTTTTCATTGGTAACATGCATAGTAAATTAGTTTTAATGAAAATGGGATTAATCTTTATAAATGTGTTTATTAGAACAGACATCTGATTAATTGGCAAAGTTAAAATACTAACACATCAACTAAGTATAAATTCAGGTATTCTCGGCTTTTTGAATTCCATAAAGGTAACATATATCTGAGTATATTAAAAGTGTTTTATAAATTTATAAATGAGGGAAAACAGTGAGATGCTTGTTTCTGGGTCTTAACCCAAAAGCAAGGTTACTAAGAGTTAAAATTCTAACAGGTAATTCTATATGCAAAGAATAAAAAAGGTTCAGCTATGTTTCAATTAAAGTGCTATAAAAACTTATTAAAAGAAATATTTTTTTCTAAATTCAAAAATTTCATAATGATTATTTTAGAATGTAAATTTAAGAGTCAGCAACTTGAAAAGGAGAGATATAAGAAAGTTATGGGTGTAGAAATATATTTCAAAATGGAACATTGAAGGAAAAAGAAATGTTTCCAGATGAAACAGTCTTTTTTATGGTGGAATAAACAAGTTGTAGAATGTCCATGTAAGTTCCAAAAGATTTGTGGAAGGTAAATCTCAAAAAGTTTCTGTGTGTGATTTAGTCAGCTCTAATCAGCATAGTCAGTTAAAGTTATTCAAGGTTTATTTCCTAAAGTTAACAGTTAAGATGCTAATAATTCTTTATGCTTAGAAAGAACAATGGCTCCTTAAACCATTGATCTGCTCTTATGATAATTTCTTATGTCTGTTAGGTTTTATTACTTAAGGAAACTAAATCTTAAAGGGATTAAGGTTTTTAAATGTTTTAAAGTCTTCTAAATGATAATTTCATACTGGCTAAATAAACAACTGTTATATATACATCTGAGAATGGTTTGAGCCTGTCTAAATTGTTTTATTTATTTATTTTATTTAGGTATATATGACAGGAGAATGCATTTTGATTAATTGTACACAACTGCAGCACAACTTTTCATTTCTCTGGTTGTACATGATGCAGCATCACACCATATGTGCAGTCATACATGTACTTAGGGTAATGATGTCCATCTCATTCCACCATCTTTCCTGCCTCCATGCACCCTCCATACTCCTCCGTCCCCTTTGCCCAATCAAAGTTCCTCCATTTTTCCCATGCCCCCCTCCCCAGTTATGGATCAGCATCCACTTATCAGGGAGAACATTCAGCCTTTGGTTTTTTGGGATTAGTTTTGAGGGACTGGTTTACTTTGCTTAGCATGATATTCTCCAGCTTCTGCAAATGCTATAATTTTATTCTTTTTTGATGCTGAGAAATGCACCATTGTGTATATATATCACAGTTTCTTAATCCATTCATCGATTGAAGGGCATCTAGGTTGCTTCCGCAGATTAGCTACTGTGAATTGCACTGGTATGAACACTGATGTGGCTGCATCACTATAGTATGCTAACTTTAAGTCCTTTGGGTAGACCAAGGAGTGGTATTGGAATAACTTTCGGTTCACAGCTAGTAGCTATGAGCAGCTCAGAGTGCTAGGAAAACCTAATCTTGTACAGGCCTGACAGGCACACCTGCAGGACAGGGTGCTCTGCTCTAGCAAGCCGTCTGTGAAACCACATCCTCAGTACTGTGGTCAGCGTTGCCAAGGTGCCAGACTACCAGGTCAGGAAACCGAGAGTCAAGAGCTTCACGGCATGTAGCCCCCCAACTCATAGCCCCCTCCCTTAGGGACAAAGACCCTTCCAGACTGCCTTCCATTACAACAGCAATATTTAGTGCTTCCTCATAATGTGGTTACATTAGGCAAAAGATGATTGGCTTATAGATATTAAGGTGCTTATGTGTGATTGGCAGGCACGCCCTACCTGAACCCTATAACAGCTGTATACATTCCAAAAATAAACAGGAGCTTGCTGAACATCGACTGCGGTTTCTCATCAGCCAGCTTTCTCACTAAGTTCCCAGTGTCGGGGCGTTGATTCCGCGTCTCTATCCTCCATGACTGAGGTAGCCAAGTTACCAATCGACCACACCAGTGATTAGAAACACATACAGAGTGGTATAACTGGTTCAAATAGTGGTTCCACTCCAAATTTTCTAAGGAATCTCCATCCTGCTTTCCAGATTGCTGGTGGGACTGCAAATTGGTGCAACCAATGTATAAGTGTGCCTTATTTCCTCACATCCTCGCCAACATTTATTCTTGATAGCTGTGCCATTCTGACTGGCGTGAGATGAAATCTTAGAGTAGTTCTGATTTGCATTCCTCTAATTATTAGAGATGTTGAATATTGTCTCATATAATTGTTGATAAAATGTATATCTTCTTCTGAGAGGTGTCTGTTCATCTCCTTAGCCCATTTATTGATTGGGTTTTTTTTTTTTTTTTGGTGTTAAGTTTTTTGAGTTCTTTATATATCCTGGAGATTAGTGCTCTATCTGACATGTGTGTGGCAAAAATTTGCTCACAAAATGTAGGCTCTCTCTTCACCTCATTGATTTTTTCTTTTGCTGAGAAGAAGCTTTTTAGTTTGAATCCATCCCATTTATTAATTCTTCATTTTATTTCTTGTGCTTTAGGAGTCTTGTTAAGGAAGTCAGGGCCTAATCTGACATGATGAAAATTTGAGCCTACTTTTTTCTCTATTAGGCACAGGGTCTCTGGACTAATGCCTAGGTCCTTAATCTACTTTGAGTTGAGTTTTGTGCATGGTGAGAGATAAGGTTTTATTTTCAGTTTTGCTTCATATGGATTTCCAGTTCTTCCAGCA
This sequence comes from Marmota marmota marmota, assembly GCF_001458135.2. NCBI lineage: Eukaryota > Metazoa > Chordata > Mammalia > Rodentia > Sciuridae > Marmota > Marmota marmota. The sequence goes on from NW_026000103.1 coordinate 3,308,657, forward strand.
CCATTTGTTGAAGAGGCTATCTTTTCTCCAATGTATGTTTTTGTCGCCTTTGTCTAGTATTAAGATAACTGTATTTATGTAGGTTTGTCTTTGTGTCTTCTATTCTGTATGTAGAACATTGGTCTACATATTTATTTTGGTGCCAATACCATGCCTTTTTTGTTATTATAGCATTGGGGTATAATTTAAGGTCTGGTATTGTGATACCTCCTGCTTTACTCTTCTTGCTAAGGATTGCTTTGGCTATTCTGGGTCTCTTATTTTTCCAAATGCATTTCATGATTGCTTTTTTCTATTTCTATAAGGAATGACATCAGGATTTTAATTGAAATCATGTTGAATATGTATAGCACTTTGGGTAATATGGCCATTTTCACAATAATAATTTTGCCTCTCCAGAAGGATGGGAGATCATATCTTCTAAGGTCTTCTTCAATTTCTTTCTTTAGTGTTCTGTACTTTTCATTGTAGAGGTCTTTTACCTTTTTTGTTAAGTTGATTCTCAAGTTTTTTTTTTCTTTTTTCTTTTTGTGAGGCTATTGTGATGAATGGGGTAGTTTTCCTAATTTATCTTTCAGAGGATTTACTCATGTATAGAAACCTAGACCCTTAAAGCCAGGAGATCCTGGTACGACATATACCAAGCTCTGAAAGAAAATGGATGTCAACCAAGAATACCTCCTGCTTTGCTCTTCTTGCTAAGGATTGCTTTGGCTATTCTGGGTCTCTTATTTTTCCAAATGCATTTCATGATTGCTTTTTTCTATTTCTATAAGGAATGACATCAGGATTTTAATTGAAATCATGTTGAATATGTATAGCACTTTGGGTAATATGGCCATTTTCACAATATTAATTTTGCCTCTCCAGAAGGATGGGAGATCATATCTTCTAAGGTCTTCTTCAATTTCTTTCTTTAGTGTTCTGTACTTTTCATTGTAGAGGTCTTTTACCTTTTTTGTTAAGTTGATTCTCAAGTTTTTTTTTTTCTTTTTTCTTTTTGTGAGGCTATTGTGATGAATGGGGTAGTTTTCCTAATTTATCTTTCAGAGGATTTACTCATGTATAGAAACCTAGACCCTTAAAGCCAGGAGATCCTGGTATGACATATACCAAGCTCTGAAAGAAAATGGATGTCAACCAAGAATCTTATATCCAGCAAAATTAAGCTTCAGATTTGATTTTAAAAACTTTTATGATAAACTAAAGAATCTACAATTAGAAATCCTACACTACAGAGGATCCTAAGCAAAAATATTATAAGATGAGGAAATTGAAAATCAGCAAAGAGAGGAACTTCACTAAAGGAAAGGCCAATCAAAGGAGAAACTAAGTCAAATTTAAAACCAAAAATAAAACAAAATGTCCAGGAATACAAATCATATTTCAATAATAACTCTGAATATGATTGGCCTAAATTCATCAATTAAAAGACATAAACTGACAGATTGGATTTAAAAAAATACCCAACAATATGTTGTCTTCAAGAGACTCATCTCACAGGAAAAGACATTCACAGACTGAAGGTGAAACGGTAGGAAAAAATGTACCACTCAAATAGACCATGTAAACAAGCAGGGGTTTCCATCCTCATATCAGATAAAGTGGACTTCAAACCAAAGCTAGTGAAAAGGGATAAAGAAGGACATTTCATATTGCTGAAAGGATTCCTATATCAACAAAACATAATAATCATAAATATCTATGCCCCAAACAATGGGACATCTATATGTGTCAAACAAATCCTTCTCAAATACAAGAACTAAATAGACCACAACACAATAATACTGGGTGACTTTAATACATCTTTCTCACCACTGGACAGATCTTTCAAACAAAAACTAAACAAAGAAACTATAGAACTCAATAATATAATCAATAATTTGGACTTAACAGACATATATAGAATATTCCATCCATTAACAAGCGAATGCACTTTCTTCTCAACACATGAATCCTTGTCTAAATTTTAATGTAAAAGTAAAACTTAGTTAATAAGGATATCTGTGTAACTGTGACTCTAACCTTTACTAACTGCCCTGCATTTTAGATGTCTTCATGTTCTTTAAGTGCACAAGACTTTTAAAATGTAAAACTTAAGACAGAATTTTACCAAGCTGGTATTATCCAAACTAAAACTGTCTATAGCAATATTCTTTTTCAGATTTATATAGAAATAACCAATCTGGTTAGTATTTATATCATTTAATGTTTTGCAACTGAGTAAATATAATTTTTATCAATAAGTTTTTATATATCCATATATATAAAATTTTATGTTCCTTTTTACAAATTTAAATGTACTTTTGGAAGGTAAATAGAAAAATATGATTTAAGTTATGAACTCTCCTAGCCTTTCTGTTTGATTAATGTTTCAGACATGATGTTGTATTATGTTAACTGATATTCAGATAGATTCAGTAAATAATATGTAATAACTTTGTAAAATGATATTTAAGAAAGAGGCAAAAATTAGCTTTAGAAATAAAGTAGTTTAAGAGTTTTCAAGAACTCAGACTCACCTAAGTTATGATTGCCTCTTACCTTATTCCATGTAAGGATGGCTCCAAAGTAGGCCAGAATTAAGCACATCTAAATTTATGTTCAAGAGACAGGTTTATTGTTGTAAAGATTAATGTGATCTCAAAATAAACAGGGTATATAATAAATAACTAAATAAAGGTTTGGGATTATATAAATTATATTCCTTAGTTCATAGCCATTTTGCAAACTGAGTATGTTTTTGCCCTTGTTAATTTCATTTTGTATTTTCCTTGTAAAATTTCTTAACTGCTTCCTGTCAGAAGCCATGTTTCTGCAATACACTAACAGAACAACCTGAGTTAATTTGAAATAAGCCATCATCTATAGCACAGATAGAATATAATGCCAGCTTCCAGTACTAATATGGACCCCAAGTAATTACAAACATTAAAGTTAAAACTCAGTACTCCTACTTCAAGACTGATGAAACTGACCTTCTAGATGTTTAAAACAAAAATTTGGAGAGCACAATCAAGGAAGTAAAAGAGATAAGGAAAAATCAGACAATATTTTTGCCCTTGCCCTCTAAGGTCAGTTAGGATTCAGGGAATGATGGGACCCTGCAACTCCAGTGAGTCACTTGACCCCCTCTTGATCAGGGGGATTGTGAGGACCCCAAAGAACAGGAAACCAACCAATGCACATTCTGTAAATAGGGAGAGGCAAATGTCCTTCATGCTTCCAAGGGAAGCCATATGTGATCAGCAAAATCCTGACCCATCCTGGCAGATGGCATCACTAGTAAAGGAAGGCTAAAGAGCCAAGAGATTTTTTACAAGTTCCCAAGAGTGATCCCTGACAAATCTCAGCTGACTCTTAACTGCACACAAGAAAAAGGTCAATTTTGACCATCTCAATCTTAAACACCTGGCAGGAGAGTATAACTAAAGAACAAACATGGACATTTAAAAGAAAAGAAAATGGTTCTTTTAATGTAACTTGAGATGCATATTTGTGTTATTCCTCTGGAAATAAATAAAACGAAGAGGTTATAAAGGAAGGGACTTTATAAAGGAGTGCTTGATAAATATCACAAAAAGCTCTGTCAGAGTCACAAGTTTGTTCTGAGTCAATTGGAGATCTATAAATTTTCTTAACCTCTTGCATACATGGACTTGATCTGTGTCTGTTTTTGTTGTTGGTTTTGCTGGTATGATTATTATTATCTGTTGCTTAGACTCCTCCTCTGGCATTCACAAGTCATCACTTCCAGCCTGGCTACTTTGTTTTAATCAAGACCTGAAAGAAGACTAGGTTCAACCAAGTTGAAGGACCTCACCAAGTGCTCCTAATCCCTGGAATGGCTATCCAAACTGCTAAAAAGAGGAGAAATCATACCATGGACAATTCCCATCTTAAAAAGTTAATATGTTTAAGATGGATGGCAATGCCAAAGAATACAAAAACAAAAATGAAAATGAGACAAAAGGTATAAAAAGAAAAGGGAGACTTGTAAGAAATAGAGTGGTCCAGTTACAGACTATAATATGTAGCCTTAACTGGATTGTAAGATTCAATCATAGTCTTTTTAACTATAGCCCTTGCCTTTGCCCTCCACAATTTTAAAATCAGCCAATCACATAGATTGAAACCCCCATCTCCTCCTATCAGAACAAGAGACAGTGCTGCATTAGGGATAAAAACCGGTGGACTGCCCACCCAAGTGTGCTTGATTACCAGACTTTGTTGGGTAGCACACCCTTTTGCAGAAGTAAAGTGTGCCTTGCTAGGATAAAAAAAATAGTAATAAAAAAGAAGAAAAATGATAGAAATACATATCATTACATCATAAAGTAAAAATAAATTAGCCTTAAAACTGTATGATTCTAACTGCTAATAGTATGTATAGAGATGAGATAAATAATTCCTCAAAAATATCAAACCTAACTCCATTAAAAGAATTATAAACTATTTAATTTTTTGTTTGCTTCAACTTTCCAGAATGAGTATGTATTTCTTTTGTAATCCTTAAAGAAATCCTGAAATGGTCAAGTTCATGGAAACCTGTAGTGTTGCCACTTTCATACTAATTTCCTAATCCAGATAAGAGGCTGAGACGGCCTGCAACCGGAACCCAAATCAAAATCAAACACCAAGCAGTCAGTTTAACCAAACTGCCAGTCTCAGAAGGTTGTACAGAGACTGTGAGCCAAGCAACTGGAAAAATGAGCCAGACAGAGAAGGAAGGTTCAGAAAGGAGAGCGGGTGTGGCCAAAAGTAACAAGCACATTTTGTTACCAATCTAATCTTCCAATAGGGTGACTCATATCTTATTTGCCACCAGGTGCACACTGCTGCACAACACACTGCCTTTCCATCTATTAAAGCTTTCCTTCTGGAAGACATTCTAGTGACTACTGAAGGCAAACACTAACTGTCTATATTGATCAAATTTCAGTGATTCACCTGTGAAGAGGTCATAGCACAAATGCATACTACAATTCATAAGTCAAGAACTACCAGAGCTGTGCATTTTTAATCTCCAAGATTATTTAACTCTTTTAGAGTTGAATTTAGAACACTAAGTGCTAATTCTTATTTCTCACATTTGCTCAGATCTCATTTCACCTAAAGTATCAAAAGCATACTAGAAAGTAAATTTCTTATTTCTTCTATTCTTTCCTATCTTTGAAGAGGTAGAAGATCATGCAGTTAATTCACTGGCAGGGTAATCTCTTTGCTGCATTATGTGTTAAGTACTGAATTAATATTTCTGTATGTGGAGGAGAGTCTGCTAAAATTAAAATTTTAAAACCAATCCCAACAAATTAAAACATATTTCCTTTTATTGATAATCTACAAATACTCCTATAATTGACATTGATGATTTTGTGTATTTTTTTGGCCTACTATACTTTACAAAAAGGATAATCAACATATCAAAAATATATTGGAAATTTTGTAAGTGAAAGTAAAAAGAAATTCTACTTACTAAAAAAGACATACACAATGGATAAATGTACTTAAACAAACAGAATGACTATGTATCATTTTAAAAATATATACAACTTATAGCATATTCAGGTAAGATACACAGTCAAATGCGGGATGGATTCTTCACATAGTACTAAATCCTTTAAACCTCAACAAGCATAAGGGTATTAAAAACTTCCAAATGTGCTGAGCAAGACATGATGCGTCTGACTCCAAAAGCTTAACTTTATATTTTAAGTAAGAATCCATTTCATCTTCATAAGCTACCTTGAACTTATCAGATCATGAAAACATTGACTAGAATAAGGTTTTGAAACAGTTCCTATGAACAGTCTAGAAACAGTAAACCCACATATACAGTTCTTTAAGTTTTAAAGGTTAGGGTCTTACTTAGCTTAACCACTTTGGAAGGAAGTAATAATTGGCATAATATCTGCTCTAAGATGATGAACATTAACTACGATTGTGGGAAGGAATTTGATTTTAACCTGGTTTCAACCTGGTTGATTGTGCTATCTCAGTTACACTCAGTGAACTTCAAAGTAACACACTCAAGGTCCCATGGTTATAGTGACCAAATGAGACAGGCTATACTGAAGACTCTGCGATGAGAAATGTCTATCTCACTTTTTTTGACACTCAGAATTTAAATTTCTGATACGTTAGTAGAAGGAAGGGTGGCAGAAAAAATACAGGGCCACAGACAGAAGAAGGGAATATGGTACTCCCATTTCACAGGATCAGTCCCCACCACCAGTTGCAGCAAAGCCATCCAGAGACTAACTAAAAGGCCACTGCCTCCTACACTTTCCTGAACTTCTGATGACATTTGAAGGTAGGGTCTAGAACCATGTTCTTAACACACTCCCTGAATATAAGAAATACTGCCACACTGTGTGCCCTCCCAGGTCCAACCTCAGCAACATGTCATATCAATGTATAAATTCTTCCTCTTAATTTAATTTGTGGCATTGTTGGCAATATAATGAGATGCTTAAAAAAAAAATCACAGTTAGAAGCTCCAAAATCCTACAAGAGAGGCACAGTAGGATCTGGTGCTACAAAACCATGAGATCTGAATTTGCCGTGGCTTACTTCTAAAAGTTGTTTTCTATTTCTCCATATGGTAAATGCTAAAGTATTACCACTGCCATCTGGAGTTGTAAAGTGTTAAGGAATAAAACATCAGTAGAGCTTTACAGTGCCCCTAGCTCACAATATTCCAGTTCACATGAAGATTCACTGAGTACAAGTTGCCTTTCTCATGAGCCAAGAAAAAATGACTTGCAACAAGCAGGAGGAAAAATGAACTTAGTGCATGCTTCCACCCCTGTGGGCACCATCATACACTAAAACTCATTAATTATGTGGAACCCAGAGATTTCCAACAGAACGTTAAAACTGAAAAGGTCAGAAGCATAACATGATTCAGGGAAAATAAAGGGAACGGATCAACTGTGGACACATCTTTGACTATTACCACTAATAATACCAGACATGTTTATAGTCTCTACAGAGTACACTTTGCGTGCCTTCATTAAGCTGATCTCCAAAATCCTGTGAAGGGCCCAGCACACCCTACACACTTCTGTTAGCATCTTTATCTCTGTACTGTATTTTTATCTCTTTATCTCTTCTCTTCCATATGTTTGCCTATGAGTTTCTGGAAAGGAGAGATGACATATTCTCTTCTGCATCCTTAGTATCTATCATGGTTTCTAGCTCCATAAAGAAGGCAGAAACAGGAAACAATTGAGACTTACAGAGACCAGAGGTTTTAATTCTGGACAGAGACTTGGAAGGAAGGGAGCAATAAGTCCTCAAATATAAGTGGGGCTATGGTATGGAGAGGGGATTAGACTAACTACACATGACTTCACTAAACAATCTGAATGGAAGTTAGTGGGAGATTTATTCCAGCTAATATATAAAAAATTCCTAATAGTGAGAAATGTCTAAAATATGAAATGTGTTCTTCAAATGGGAGTTGCCTAATACAATAATACAGGAAAGAATATGCAGAAAGAGTTTTATTCAGAGTTGGAGGCTGAGCCACATGACCCAAAAGGTTCCTTCTAATTAGAGACTCCATAAGTCTGTCCCTTGAGACATCTTACATAGCTGGTGATTGGTAGTAACAGAATGAAACCTCAGCCTTATCTCACTATTCCCACTGTACCACAATGGAAGATTCTGCAGACCACTTAGCTAACAGGTTCTACCAATTTCAAAGCAGGTCATCAGACTGCAGCTCCAAGGCAAGGCAGAGTAAAATAGACTGGATTTATCCCCCTTCCCAAAGACAATCAGTGTGTGAGTGTGTGTGTGTGTGTGTGTGTGTGTACTCCTTCCCAAAGACAATCAGCATGTGCGTGCATATGAGAAACAATCATTTTAAAACTGAGTATCAAGCAAATAAATAGTGAACCCTGATTGACAGGAAACAAATGAGATTATCTCTACACTGTCCCAACTTAGTGCTCTGAGAGGTTTTTCCAGGCCACAATGCAAGGACACAGGTAAAGCCTTAGAGATCACAGTTTAAGAAGACCAAGACAATGAGAATTTGTAGGGCAGAGTCACAATGCACAGGAAGAACATCTTGGAGATTTCTAGAGAGTCTCTTGACTATTCAGCAAAGCACATCCATGTGAGGAAAGTAACCAACACTGCAGGAAGAATTATCTAACAAGATTAGAGGGAATCATGCCCAGCACCTATGTGGAGCCAGAAATAATACCTACTCCCACCAAATATGTTGGAAAAGCTCATAATTGATATGGAATTTAGTAGAGAACTCAAGAAGTCTTGGAAGTACAAAGCAATGCACTTTGGCTATGTCTAAACATTGCTCTGGTCTCCCCAGCAAATATTAAAAGCAAGATCTAAAAGTACAAAACTATTTCCAAGTAATTTTGCTCTGTTCAAAAAGAAAGTTCAGAATTTTTTTTCAGTATTGGGGATTTAACCCAAGTGTGCTCCATCATTAAGCTACAGTTCCAATCCTTTTTATTTCTTATTTTGAGATAGGGTCTCACTAAAATGCTCAAGTTGGCCTCAAACTTGTGATCCTCCTGCCTCAGCCTCCTGAGTGGCTGGGATTACAGGTATACACCATTTCAACCAGCCCAAAGTTCAAAATTTTTATAAGAATATAAAAATACCCAACATTCATGGAAAATTCATAACACCATGCAAACAAGGATTATTAGGGATACAAAGAAGCAAAAAATAAAGACTATGATCCATATTGAAGAAAACTGACCAATTAATACTAATTCAGAATGACACAAATAATAAGATCAATTCACAAGGAGAGTAAAGAAATTATAATTATACTCCATATGCTTAAAAAGTTAAATAGAGATAAAGAACAAATAGATAGAAACCTATAATATATAATATCTAGATTGATAACTATAATTTTACAGATAAAACAAGACATAGGACAGTATTAACACCAAGAGACAATGGGGGAGAAAAAAATCAGAGACATTTAAGATAGCAATCAAGAATATCAAAAAATTAAACAGAAAAAAATGAATTTTATCAACCAAATTGACTTTATCAACATATATAGAACACTTCAACCAACAACAAAATACACATTTTTCTCAGGTATACAAGTGATATTTACCACAATATAGAATAATCTCAGCCATAAAATTTATCTCAATACATTTAAAGGGATTCAAGTCATACGAGGTGTCTTCTCCAGCCATATGAAATTAAATTTGAAATCAAGAACAGAAAAATTCTTAGAAAAATCCAAAATTCTTATGAAGTAAGTAAATAATCTACTTCTAATTACCACACTGGCAATCAAAGGGAAATTAGAAAATAATCTGAACTGAATAAAAGTACAACACAGGACTTGTGAGATGACACTAAAGTAGTGTTGTTATGAAGAAAATTATAGCACTAGACAAGTATGTTACAGACAAAGAAAGGTACCAAAATAATGACTTGGGCCTTCTACCTTAAGAAATTAAAGAAAAGCAAAAGAAACCCAAAGTAAGCAGAAGAAATAAAGTTCAAAGCAAAACAATGAATTTAAAGGAGAAAAATGATAGAGAAAGCAGGCTCTTTGAGAGAATCAACATCAATAAATTCCTAGGTATTTTTATCAGGAGCAAAGAAAGACAGAAATTAACAATATAGTACTATTAGAAATGAGGGAGTTGATATCACGACAAATTTTACAAATTCTAAAGAATAGTAAGTGGAGTTTGTCTAGGAATATTTTTAATATTTAAAAAAATCAATTACTGTATTAAGAAACTAAAATGGGAAATCCATATGATTACCTCAACAAATGTATAGAAAGAATTCGACAAAACCCAACATCTACTTCTGACCCAAACTCTCAGAACCAAAAGGAATGCCCCATATGTTAAAAAAGACATGCAAGAAAAGCCTACAGTTAACGTCATACTTAATAGTAAAGGAATGAATGCCCCTCATCATCAGCACAAATCAAGAATATGCACAACAATGTTCACACTTAATCATTTCTACACAACACTGTAATAGAGGTTATAATGAATAGTAATACCCACAGATGGATACACAGGCAGAAAACAAAGTGTTAAAAATAAATAAAAGGCATCCAAAATAACAACATAATTATATATAAAATCTAACGCAGTCACCCACTCAGATACAGTCAAAGGTGCCAAAAATACACATTGGAGAAATGACAGACTTTCAACAAATAGTGCTAGGAAAAGTGGTTATCCATAAGTAAAAGAATGAGAGGATTCCTCATCCCACACAAAAATCAACTCAAAAATCAAAGACCTAGGAATTATACAGGAAATCATGCAACTCCAAGAAGAAAATGTAGGGTCAACACTCCAACATATAAGTATGGGCAGTGGCTTTCTCATTAGGACTCCTAAAGCTCTGGAAATAATGTCAAAAGTTAATAAATGGGGTGACATCAAGTTTTAAAAAAACAAACTTCTACATGCTCAACATCATTGCAATTAGATAAATGTGAATTAAAACTTAACTGAGATTTCATCTCACTTCAGACAGAATGGCAGCAATCAAAAATACAAATAATAATAAATACTGAAGAGGTTGTAGAAAGGGACACTTTCATACTGTTGGTGGAACTGTAAATTAGTACAACCACGATGGAAATCAGTATGAAGGTTCCTCCAAAGACTAGGAATGGAGCCACCATGTGACCCAGCTAAACCATTTCTTAATATCTATTCTAAATAATTAAAGTCTTCATACTATAGCAATACATGTGTGCCCATGTTTATGGAAGCACAATTCACAACAGTCAAACTATGGAACCAGCCTAGTTGTCTATCAGTGGGTGAATAGATAAAGAAAATGTAGCATATATACATAATGAAGTTTTATTCGGTTAGAAAAAAATGAAATTATTTCATTTGCAGGAAAATAGACAGAACTTGAGAACATCATATTAAACAAAATAAGCCAAACTCCGAAAGCCAAGGGTTTTGTTTTCTTTAACATGTGAAAGCTATAAAGAAAAAAGGAAAAGTAAGGTGAGGTGGGAGGGTCTTATAAAAATTGAAGAGAGATCAGTAGAGTAGAGGAAAGGGATCAGGGGAAGGAAGAAAGAAAGGGGGAAAGTAAATACTGGAGAATGATTTTGGCCAAATTATATAGCTATATGGTGTTCACGTACAAATACGCAACAACAAATCCTAACATTATGTATGACTATAATACACCAGTAAAAACATGGGAAAAATAAATAAAAACCTAATATGATTTACAAAAAGCTACTGCAATAAGAAGTTGATTGAGGCTGTAGGCTATAAGTTCATATAAACTATATTTTCAGATACTAGTAATGTATAATCATAAATTAGCATAAAAGTAATGTTCAAAATAGCATCAAAATATAAAATATTTAGGGATAAACCTAATAAAAAGATGTATAAGATCTATATGTGTGAAACCAACACTGGGCAGAGAAGTTGTAAAAGATCTAAACAAATGGGGAGTTCTACTCTGTCATTTCACTTTGATCTACAGATTAATACAATGCCAATCATGGGGAGTGGTGAATGTGTACAAACAAAAACAGACTGATCCCATATGGAAATATGAAGGACACAGACAACCAAAACAACTTAGAAAAATAAAATTGGAGGGCTAACATATGGGGCTTGAGGACTTGTCATAAAGCCTCTATAGCAAGACAAAGTCTTGCTCACATCAGGATAGACAAATAGATCAGTGCAACAGAATAGAGATTCCAGAAATAAACATGGACACAGAGGAGAAATAACTTTTACAAAGGTGACAGGACAATTTAGTGAAGAACAAACAAGAGTTTTCAACAAATAATGTAGAACAAATGGATGTTTATATGGAAAAAACCTTCAATCCATACCTCTACAGTATACAAAAATTAAACTGATCATGGATCTAACTAAAATATCTAAAATTTCTAAAAGGAAACATAGGAAACATCTCTATAGCCTTGGATTAGGTAAAGATTTTTCAGATATGACACTAAAAGCACAAAAAACAACAGGCTTATTAGATAATCATCAAAATTAAAATCTTCTAATTACTAGAACACACTGTTAAAAGAATGAAAAGTCAAGCCATAAACTGGGAGGAAATATTCACAAAGCAGATATCTGATAAAGGACTTGGATCCATGTGACAAAAGCAGCTCTCAATACTGTTAAGAAAAGAACCCAATAAAGAAATGGGCAACACATCCGAACGGAAACACCATCAAAGAAAATATAGAGAATGGCAAATAAACACATGAAAAGATGTGCAACACAATTAGCCATTAGGAATAAAAATCTAAAGTACAGCTAACTATTACCATACAGCTTATTGGAGAGGCTAAAATTCACCTGCCATACCAAAGTGTTGATGAGGGTGTGGAGCAACAGAGATTCTCACTCACCACTACTGGGATGTGAGATGGAACAACCCACCTTGTAAAACTATGCTGGTATTTTCTTGAAATGTTAATCATGAATTTACTATATGATCTAGCTATTCCACTCCTAGATAGACCCATAAGAAAAGAAAGCATATGTGCATTAAAAAAAACAAAAAGCTTGTAATTATACCAAACTGGAAACCCTGAAAATACATCAATGGATGCATAAGGATAAACAACAAGTTGTGGTGTATCCATACTTGGAAATATAAAGGAATGAACTATTCATATACACATAAACATGCATAAACCTCTAAATACTTACACTGACTTAAATAAGTGAGACCAAAAATTACAAAATACTATGTGATTATATTTACATAAAAATCCGGAAATTCAAACTAATCTACACAGAAAAGTAAGAATACCAGTTGCTGCCTAAGGAGAGGGAGCCAGGGACAGAAGAAAAAAAATTGCCAAGGGATTTGAAAAAACTTTCAAATGGACATTTGAAACAGAAGGATGGGTATGTCCACTTTCTGGCTTGCAGTGATGGTTTCAGGGAGGTATACACATGTCAAAACTTTTACTGTACAGCTATTGTATGTCGATTTGTACTACAGATGTTAAATATAAGAAATCCCATCAAAGTCAAGGAAACAATATTATTATGCCATATCCTTAGGTTATTGCTTCAAACAAACAGTAGCAACAATAGCAGTAATCGCAAAATTCAGCAGACACTGACACTGAAAAGTTATTGTGTTTCAGGCATCTTCAAAATGAACTGGACAAAATATTACTCAGAACAACTGCCCTGTTTTATTAAGTGGTACTATTATCATCAAGCTTCAAGGATGAAGACTGATTTATTTTATTTGCTATGTCTTCAAGGTTCATGTAAACGGCAGGATTTATCAGAATTTCTTTCCTTTCAAGGCTGACTACTAGACCATTGTACATGCATGCACTCAACCACACACATACCACATTTTATTTTTCCATTCATCTGCCAATGACCATATGAACTGTTTCTACCTTTTGGCCTTTCATCAGCTGCTTTAAGTTCTTGCTTTTTTTTTTTTTTCCTGGTTGTATATCCAGAAGTAAATCCTCTGGATCATATGGTAATTATGTTTAATTTGTTCCACAATCACCATAACCTCAATTCCTAAATCCTAGTGCACAGAAATAAATTTCCCACAAGGCAAACCTGACCATGTCACTCTGAGAATTAAGATCCTTAACAGTTCCCTAATTGACTTTAGCATGAAATTCAAATTCCTCAACATAGAGGTCCTTCCCAGACAACTGTACTCCCACCCCAAGGACTCCGCTCCTTCCTCCAAGGTCTCAAAGCACAGTGTACCTACCGTACTTCTATTAGTACTGCCTTTGCTCTGTTATCGCTGGTATATATTTCTCCCTTACGAAACTGTAAGCTACCTGAAAACAAGATCTACGTTTTCATTCTTCATATCTGCAGAACTCTTCCACAGTGCCTAGAACATACTAGAAACTCAACATTTGTTAAATGAATGTCAGTTTTGCTAGACATACATAACAAAAAAAAAGCCTTTTTTTCTTTACATGTAACATGTACTGATTCACATGTTATTTCCATTTTCAGTCATAAGCTCCTTATGGTGCTGTCTGGGGTCCTACTAAATACTGTGGAGAAAAAGAAGCTAATGACACATGGTCCATCTACATGTCAGTTAGCCCCACCCCCCTCTCTCTGCTGAGTAGAATCATACACTTGTGTATGGATCTGCATGTAAACCACACATCTTAAGTTTCATGGACATGACACACAAGAAACTGTTCTTGCAACTGGGATTAGGAATCTGTATGACTTCTGTTTTACATTCTTGCATGGACCAAAAATGGTTTCACTGTCTAATGATAAAATATTTGAAGAGAATCTCAGCATGCAGTCCAGCCTGGTGAAAGAGCATGGATAATGGTTTCCTGAAGAAAGTGTATTTGAACTAAAATAAATGACAGTTTCTAACTATGCACATTAGATGATTGCTTATTTTTTGAACTTTGTGAATCTCCTTAGTCAAGGAAAATGTCAAGTTTTCCAAAAAGTTCTTGTTTTCCAGACAGTACTGTCACCAGATAAAAATGGTCACAGATAATATTATCAGACAGTCTGTTCTTGAGCTAGTCCACTCAGACCATGACAGATAATGATAAAGGAGTGCCCTCTCTTATAAGTAGGTGCAAGTAAAAAAACTGAACTCTTCCAGGTCTAATGCATGCCTCATGGGCCACAAATGAACAAGCCCTGGAAAACATTTCTTCACACATGACTTTAAGAACTTTTTATATCAGGAGAACCTCTGGACTAAACACTTTACCTACATTAGAAACAAATAAAATGTTTTCATGGGAGTAAGAATCACTAGGTGGGGGGAGTGCAGCCTAGTGATACGACATTTGCCCAGCATGCACGATGCCCTGCATTCAGTTCCCAGTGAAGCAAATTAAATGATTTTTAAATTAAATAATAAAATAATCATGGCAGAAACTATTGAACATAGAGAAAAAAATATGGTCACTTAGGACTCAGAATTAAAGGTAAAATACATCAGTGTTAGAAATGGAATTCTTTTCACCTCAAATGTAAAACATTAAAATTCGTTATTTTAGTTCCAGTAAAAACTGAGACCTGTGGTAAAAAGGAATCTCAAATGCACTTCAGATTTCCTTAAACCTGAATCTTGTGATAAGGTTGGATTTGCATAGCCTAATTTCTTAAATGGGGCCAGGCAGAACTTAAATAGCACATTTTAAACAGATTTCAGAAGTGGACCTCCTTCACAAAGCAAACTCAAAGCATAAGAAAGGGCAGTATCTTAGCACAGGATGCTAACTAGTCTGTAAGCCGCTGGAGATGTAACCACACCCAGGGTGAAAGATCATTTAATTTGTGAGTAGAATGTAACATAATCAAATACATATTTGCTACCTATATATTTTTTGTTGAAGTTCTAAGAAAATCAAGCTCTCATGGTTCCACCCTCAAATTCTACATGTTTTAAAAGCTGAGATTAGAATATTTTCAAACTGGAATTGTGCTACAGTTGAACCCCTGAATTTCCCAAGGTGGTTTCTCTAAACAGACACATCTGACATGAAGGAGAGACCAAAAGAGTCTAGTTCAGTAAATAAAACGTACAAAATGTGCTCATCAGTTAAGCTGAAGCAAAATTCAGCATAACTGTCTATGAAAACCAGACCAAATACAGGTGATTGTAGAAAAATTGGGGAGGGGAAGCAGCATGGAGTGAGGGTGGCAATAAAAATATTAAGAAGCAGGCGCAGAGATGGGAGAGCACTGGGACCCTGAGGGAAGAAAGAAACCAAGAGCATGAGAACAGGTCAGACCTGGTATAGACTGTCCTTCCCTTCTCAGAGGCCTGAGGGCAGCAACATAGCACAGACCACGCATAATGGACATGCTGAAAGATAAGGATTTGCTGAATTATCTGTGTACATTCTATTTAATACAACAGAAACATCATGCATAAAATCTGCATGCGGCCAAGAGGTGAGTATGAAAAAAATCCAGGTCCTTGCATTTGGGGAGGATATGAAGAATAAAACACATGATGGATGTGTATAAGATACTACATGCTCAAGAGGTTACCTTATGACCTGCTTCTGTTAGGAGAGGGTTTTGATCATCACTAGCAAGTAAACAAGCTCATAGAAAGATTTTCATATCTTAGAGATAAGGAATTAAGGGTACACTCTAACAGTTGTAAAGTAAATAAATGGCTGGTGTTACTCATAAGTTTCATTTTCCTTTACTGAAACAGTACTTTTTCATCCCAAAATAAAGAATTTCTCATATTAATTGAAGACTGAAGTAAAACATTTAAATTTAATTTGAGTAATAATACCAAGTTCACAAATGTGACTGTTTTGTAAGACAGATAGATGGTACAGAATGCTGTAAGGTGCCTTCTACTTACCACTGTTGTGTCTGCATTTGTCCTTCAAATACATAGCTTTCAAACACACAAAGGACAATAGACTGCCCAAAGAGAGCTAAAACCTAAAATTAATGCCTCAAGAGGGTAGTTAGTGAGATTACAAACATGCTATGTGTGGCCCCAAGAGGCAGATTCAGAAGCAAGAGTGAGAACTCATAGAAGACAAATTTCATCTCAACTTCATAGTGTCAAGTAACGTGATGGACTGGCTGAGAACACCAGTTGTTGCTATCTCATATCATTCTAACAGTCTAATGAAATCATGATAAGAAAATGGAGGATCAAAGAATTGAGGGACTTGCCCAAGGTCACAGAACATGTTGAACCCAGGATACAAGACTGGCCAGATTCAAAAGTACAAATTCTTTTGAAAGCTCTAGGCTGCTCTCCTAAATTTCTGGTCTCCAATGTGGGTCAAGTAGGGGTTAGCCAACTACCTCTTAGCAGTATAGGGGCTTTCTATGTCAAGTCTGTATTCATCAATATTGCCTAAAAGATCCTTCCCACCCTGAGATGCTGCTGCAGTTCTCCTACAAAGCAAACTGCTTGAATTTCCTCTTAATACTCTATTGTTGAGGCAAAATCCTACAGCAGCTTTCCTAGCCTTCCCTGACTCTTAATTAAGGTTCTTCTATATGACAAAACAGGATTGTATTTTTAAAGTGCCTTATTCATTTTAATGGCATAAAATTAGTCTTTTTTTTTTTTAGCAAAAAATAGTGAGACTTTACTGATTATCCTGCAATATTGGTTACATGGGTAAGCAGGCATCCCCAGAGCAGTTACAATCAGCATTTTATCCCCTGGTGTGTAAGGTCCTTTCCAGGTTCCTCTTTGGCTGGGTACTATGGGGTGCACAGTCTTCCCCAGCATCTCTTAGGTTTTACTGTCTTCTATTGGGTTAAAGAAATATTGTTAGTTGTTTCCATTGCCCTTTATTCTCTCATGACAATAAAGTCTTAAACATCAGGAAAGAAGTAAATGCAAGGAAGATCCAAGACCCTTCACTATCCAACTATGAGACATTAAAGGCTGAGAGAGTAAAAAAAAGATTCAACTCTTCCTTCATAAACAAAATGTACATTGATACAAAAGAAACAAGAATGACAACATAGTGTACATCATATAACACAGAAAAAATTAAGGTACTCATCCATTCATCTTTATGACTGAAATAAATGATCAAAAAAGTTTACCAGGGTAAGAAAAAGATCGGAGGAAAATAAAAGTGAACTATGGATTTCTTTAGGAATAGCAATTGCTCCCAAGGCATCTGGTTGAGCTGAAAGGCTGGTGCAAAGTTCATGAACAGGAGCTAGCATCATAAGCAATGGGAGAAAGGGAGTTTAAATTAAGAGCAAAAAGTGTATCTATGCCTTTCATGCCTGGTTAATAGCCAATGCATAATCTAAGAGAATAAGCATAACCTTTACAGAGGTATGAAAGAAGGAAGCAAGGCCACATGGAAAGAACACAGGTGTGAAGATCGGGGCAACAGGGTCCAGGCCTTGCTGGGCAGTCTTGGGCAAGTCCCTCAGCTACAACAGAATAAAAGGTGTAATCTCTCAAATGACACAGTTCTAAGTTTTAATTAAAATATATTACTGTGACACCTCTTACTACAGATATACAGATATATTACTTTGATACTGCTTACTAAAACTTTTAATGTTGTTTTGATCAGTCTTCAGCTCTAGATCTCCAAAAATCTTTTTATTATTTTTAAAGCAAATTCAACAAAACTGCCACAAGTTTTTTCAAAATATACAGTCATATTAAAAGTAAAATTAATGATTATAACATTAAAATCTGGTCATCAGTCTCATAATTAGTTGCTCTCACAGCATCTTTATGGAAAGTGATTCACTTTGGCTGATTGCTCAAAAAATATTTTATTATTGTTCTTTAAGCCATAAATGTCCTTAAATCATTCTCTGCCCACAGAAGGCAGCCATTTTCATTTGTGGAAAGGTGGGAAATTCTGGAGGCAGCCAGCTTACTACCTTCACATTTCATCAGGGTTGACTCTTCCTTCAAGACCCTGGGCACCTGCCCAGGTCAGAAAGGTACACACCTTGCAGGGTTTAGCAGGCTGCTATGTCATCTGCCACAGTCCTCAGTGACTTCTAAGAGAAAGCTAAAGAACAGGCGACATTCAGGTCAGAGCAAGATCCTGGATTAACAAAAGGATAATCGAGGGACACAGCCAGCTGACAGTGAGGCATTAACAGATTCAGAGCATTAGGAACACTGCACACTGGTGGAGTGTACCTAAATTTAGTTTAATAGGAATTTCTGCAGCATGTTCCTCTCTTTTTATTTTAAACATCTGTAAAATTACAGGATGTGCCTTGTATATGCATGTATGTCTATGTGGATGTTATTCTCCAGCAGATTCATTTTCCTGTGCCTTAAAAATAAGCATGAATATTAGGGAATTATTTTCTAGTTGTGATAATGGTTTTTAATGTGTTAAGGAAAAATATTTTTTATATACACACATGTATATAAAAAAAGAGATTTTTTTTTTTTAGATAAGATGATACGATAAACTTCAAAATAAAGTTCAGCCATGAGGTGATAATGGTTGAAAACTGGTGATGAGAACATGATGGTTTACTATGCTATTCTCTTTACTTTTCCATCTTCTAAAATCTTTTCCACAGGAGCTTTCTGCAGTACAATTGTGAGATATATCTGAAAATATAATTCTTTCTTTTATATTCCCTGGGTCATAATTAGAAAAGCTTTCACCAAACCAAATTATTTACTTTCTTTCTTGGTTCCTTCTAGGGCCTAGAAGTCTTCATTAATTAGCAGATAAACCTTTATTTGTTCCATTTGGAACTTATCCTGGTGTAAGATATTACCTACTTTTTATCCACGACAACTACTCATTTGTTCTGATATCATTTACTGAAGCATCTATTTGTCTTCACTGATTCGAAATCCACATATACCTTATATTAAATTCACATATGCATTAGGGTCTATGGACTAATTATTCTAGTGCATTGATCTGTTTTTTTAATGAAGTAACAGAGTATTTTAAGCATTAAAGGTTTCATATGTGTTTTAATAAACATTAGGACTAGTCTTTCCCATCATCATTCCTTATACTTCCCTTGGCTATATTTAACTACTTTGCACACAATTTATTGTAAGCTTATCTTGTTAAAAACAGTATCTTTCTTTTTTATCAATATCACATTTTAGTTTAACTTAGTCTTAGAAGACTGACTCCTTTATCATACTGTTCTTCTCCCTTCAAAACAGAATGCTTTCTATATGTACTTACATTGTTTTTATTCTTAAAGGAAAAAATGTTCCTAATTATACCTGGGCATTTATTTTTTTAAAACATTCTACCTCAAATGGGGTCTTTTCTTCCACTATTCTTCTAACTGGTGGTTGTTTGTTTCTGTATAGCCTATTTCTTTATGTTAATGGTTCTGTGTGTTAAAACATAAATGTGCTTATTGTTTTCATGTCTTTCAATTGATCCTCTAAAGGTTAAAATGTATGCTCATAACCATGATTTCACTGTCTTTCTCCCAATGTCTATACTGTACTCTTCTCCTTGCTGAACTGCCTTGGTAACAGAGAACCTCCACAACAAAGGTCAGATGGTCTTGCATCCCTGACCCTAAGGGGAATACTTCAGTGCTGAGGTGTGATCTGGCTTGTGAGGTTAAGGCAGATGAAGGAAGCGCTGATCTATTTCTATTAGGAATTTTTATAAGGAATTGAGGCTGAATTTGGTCAAATGCACTTAGCACTGATGGATGTAACTGTATATGTCAACTTACACCTAAGATAGCATATTGTATTAGAGCTTCCTTGATAATAAATCATTATTGCAGAACCAAAGTAGCTTCAATTTGATATAACCATGTCATTTTCTTATAAAAATAGTGAAGAGAACACTGCAAGGATTTTTAGCCATATCCCTAAATATCTAAAAAATAAAAAATTTATGTATTTGTGTCATATGTGTGTGTACACACATGTATCTTTTTACTTAGTAATTTTAGGGCAAATTATTTATAACACTTTACCTGCAAATATTATACTAAATCTTCTCCTAAGGCACATTATTTCAAATGACCACTTAATACCAATACCTATACCAGACCCCACCTAAAAAACTGTAATAACTTCCTAATATCATTTAATATCTGGTTCAGCCTGTCTTTTGAACTCATTTTTCAAATGAGAATCCAGTGATGGTTTACGCACAACATTTGGTTGTTACAGCTAACTTTTAATCCTGAAACACATCCCCCATCCCTGCCCCCTTCCTTCTCCTTCCATGACACTGGCTTTTGAAGAGACCAGGCCAATATCTTGGAGAATTCTCCACCAGTTTAGGCAGTGTTCCACACTACAGGCTCCTCCTGATGGTGTAACTTGATTTGCTTCTCTATGCCTGTATTATCTGAGATCTCAAAAGTTAGAGATAAAGACTACTTTTTTTTTTTTTTGGTGCTGTCATATTCTTACATGTGTCCTTCTGTGATTAAATCTCTTGATTATAAATGATATCTAAATTTTGAAGAACCAATTCTAATTGTCCCAATATGAATGTAAGGAAATAAACTTTTATTTGTCCACTATTTTGTTGGAGTGAGGTATTTAGTGTATGGTTAGAAAGAAGAGGCAAACTTCTGAACCTTTCAAAACAGAAGATTAATTTTAAACTTAGAATATGTTCCTATAACCTATTGCCGATATTGTCTTTGTATGAATGAATAAACTTTTTTCAAAAGTTAAAAAAAGACAGTGAAATCAAAGTTCATTATTTTTAGAAGACTGACTCATAAATTATGGTGAGTACAACCTGAATGAAGGCATCATACCAGGCTATCCCACTATTACTCATGCTCAACTGATCATTTGGTTAAGGAGGTAGCCACCAGATTCCTCCATTATAAAGACATTTTCATCTTTTCATTTAACAGCAATTTTTTGGAGTGACACTTTGACACTATGAAAATATTTTAATACCTTTATCATTCGGAGAGGCCCTTTGCTAGAATCCCTGCCACTACCACAATTGGAGACTGCAAAATGGTGATTTTCTAATTTTATCATTCCTTATATATTAACTAGATGGCATTCTTCTATAAAAGAAAAAAAGGTCATCTTTTTCTTTGCTTTTTGCCTCCTACTCTCAATTTAATCTTGTTTTATAGTTGTTTCAAAACCCTTTCTTTTTATATCTACCTTGCACACCACTGCTTATGCACTGATTCTCAACCTTTCTGAAGCACTGCACTGTTGGATGTATCTCTCACACACAGTACAGAGAGGAGGTTCTTGCTTTCTAAGCCAAATCAAAACTTTCTAATTAGTCAAGTTAACCCACTAATTTTTGTTGATTACATAGTACGGGCTCAACTGTGTCCACAAAACATATATGTTGAAGTCCTAACCCTTAGAACTGGTGATTATAATCTATTTTGGGAACAAGGTCACATTGGTAATCCTGTGCAGATGTAGTCAAGATAAGGTTATACTACATGAGGTTGGCCCTTAATCAAATACGACTGATCAACCTATGAGAAAGAGAAAAGAAACATAGAGATAGATACACAATATGAACTCCCTATAAGGATGGAGGTTGAAGTCAGTGGTGCTTCTCAACCAAGAATAGTAAGGATTGCCAGCAAAACCAAATGTTAAGAGAAAGCCAAGGAACAGATTCTCCTCTGGTGTCCTCAGAGATGAATACTCTGAAAACTCCTTGACTTCAGACTGCTGGGCTGCAGAACTGTGAGGGAATAAATCTCCATTGTTTTAAGCCACCAAATTTGCAGCAATTTATCACAGCAGCCCTAGGAAACTGCTAAGCATTAGTACAGTCTTAATCCTATTATGTTTTAGGTAATATTTTGTTTTTAGGCTTTCACATTTCATTATTGGTTATTTTACTTTGAATTTTCTAAACACATACATGAGCAATTTTTAAAGATATTGTTTTAGTGTCCTGACTTTATGAGAGGGTGACTCTCTTCCAACTTCTCCCCTAAAAGAGACCCAAGTCATCCATGGTAATCCAAGTCCTACACTTACTCTCCACCGCCTGTTACCTACCCTCATTCTTACAGAAGCTCAGGTCTTGGCTCCCTCTCTATTATAGCTCTTGATATTGCTTTCCAAGCAGCTCTGAAATGCATGAAAGCACGTTTGTTTTGTTTTTGTTTGTTTTTACCAAAAATTTCTAGGTGTTTTATTGCAAAAGCTTCTCAAATTTTCTGTCTTATCCCTCTGGGAACATTGTGTATAGATTTCCCCTGTGTACAGAGGATTCATTCAGACACCAGAGGGAGTCTTTGCTAGATTTGTGACTCCATTTTCAGTGCCTCCCTCTCTTTGGTTGTGGGCCCACTTCTGAGAGGTTATGGAATAATGGAAAATAAGCTGAGAGGTTATGGAATAATGGAAAGTGACAGCTTGGGACTTTTACCATCTGGGACTAAGGCCCAATATGAAATGACTTGCCCAAGGGTAGACACACTCCATGTAGCATGATAAGACACAGCTGAAAGCTCTATCCATCTCTTTAACCTTAGAGATGCATTCATCTGCTATTGTTTGATATGATTCTTGTATGAAAAACTATTTGTCTAGCTTTCTCTACACCATATGCTGAAGTCCTCAGACTTTGATTTAATATATCAGAAATCATGTGGCCTTGCTGCCAATAGGATTTTAACACAGGCTTTTGCAATTTCTAGAAGACTCTTTAAATCAATCACAAACAAAGAATATAGAAATATTTCTAAAAAATGAGAGTTAAATACAGGGAAATCCTGGGAAAAAATCAGAATAGCAAAAAAAGAGTCTGGCTAAAGAACAAAAGGTGGACAATAATTGGTTATCTTCAGAAAGGTAGCTGAGACAGATTCAGAAATCAGTACTAGCTAACCTAACAATGTATATCAGGAAACCATAGAACAAAGGTGCCAAGGAGACATCTCTTACTTCTCTAGAGTTCTGATCAGTTTTCATCTCACAAACGAACCTTAGAGTATTGCTTTAGGAAATTTTAGCTGAAAATCCTGAATTAATTATGTTACTAGGTAAATCACACATATGTGGGAAAACACAGCAAAAAGATTAGAAATCTTGAAAGACTAAGAAAAATCTGGTCATTCCTTCAAATACCATGAGATAGTATATGACATACAGCTCAGTCTCTGAATCCAAATGGGTCGACATGACCAACTCGACACAAAGTTTGGGAAAAAAAAATAAAACACAAAAAATAATAAATCCCTAGCAGATGGATCCAGAACACAAGAGGAACTCAAGTTCTCCAGAGATAATTTTTCCATGTGTATGGCCATATGTTGCTCTTCTGAGATCCTGGTAGCCCAAACTATTTTCCTCTTCCACAGAGATCATCAGCAAGAGTGACAAGGAAGGGCACTTGGACGCTCTCTCGGGAATATAAACTGGAACATCTCTTCTAGCACACAAATTTGCAATATGGGTCAAAATTTAACAGTTCTATCTTTTGATACAGCAACATGACACCTGGGTATAAAGAAATAAGACATTCAAAGAACATTTACAAAATGTTCATCATGACACTATTTATAATAAACACTGGAAATAACCTACATATTCACCATGAGGTGACTGGCTAAATGACACGTCATCAATGACATACCATGTGACAGAGAAAATAGATAAAGCACTGAACTAATAGAGGTGCCCTTGTTCAAAAAGCCATATGGTCTCAAGCTCATGAGGCTTCGCAGTACCACAGGCAAGCACTGCTGAACAGCCACATAGGGCCAGTGTTCAACAGTGGGACCTTGTTTTAGTCAACTTTTGCACTGCTGTGACCAAAATACCCAACAAGAACAACTTAGAGAGGAAAAGTTCATTTGAGGTTCATGGTTTTATAGGTCTCAGTCCACACATGGCCAACTCCACTGCTCTAGGCCTAAGGTGAGACAATATGTCATGGGGGAAGAGCCCAGCAGAGGAAAGCTGCTCAGCTCCTGGAAGCACTGGAAAGCAGAACTAAGAGAGAAAGGAAGGGGCCTCAGGAAGAACAACCCTTCCAGGGCACGCCCAATGATCTACCTACTTCCAGTGACGCCCGCCTACCTATAGCTACCACCTGTCAGTCCATTCAAACTAGGATGGACCAATCAGGTTAAACTCTCATAATCTGATAATTCTACCTCTGAATATTCCTGCATTAACAGAAGCTTTGGAGGTATATTTCATACCCAAACCATTCCACATGACATGACAGTGAGGCTATTAAGGACAACACAGAAGACAGATTTATACTAAGGCTCTTCCCTACTTGAAAGCAGATCTCAGAAAGAGTCCTTTCTGGGCTGTGTAAACTTGGTGGTGGTGGTTGAAGAGGGGAGCTGGGAAGCTGGGTACAGGAAAGGACATACCTGGAAGGTGATATTGAAATTCCTGTCAATCTAGCAACTATGTATTTCACTTGGTTTAAATTTAGTTTGGAGAAATAAGGGTAACAGCTTATTTCATTCACCTTGAATGTTATGAAACAGTTTCTGCTGCTTATACACAAATCTAATAGTACCTTTACCAAATGATTGACAGTGAGTCAATCATAGTTTATATATATATGGAAATATTTCCAAGAATTTTGGCTTTTTCTCCCCATGTCCTTCTATATTTGAGTTTTAGTAAATTGCATACACTATACCTCTAGGAAAAGACAAAAAACTAAAAGGAAAAAAATTTACTAAATCTCTCACTTCCTGTCAAGGTCTGAAACATCTTCTCCTATACTTGTGACCTACATGGAAGAGGATATATAGTAGAATTTAGTCCAATTCCTTTAATTATGCAGAAACAAAGACAAGGAGTTTGTTAAGTAGCTAAGCTAACATCATTTTACCTAGTTTAATTCTTTATTTCTTTTTCTTCTTTTGAAATTGTTTATTACTCATCAATTTCAGCAAATTAAATTTTATTTCTTCATACTGTATCTTATTTTCCTAGTTTATCTGTAGCCTGGTGTTTAGAACTATTCCATTATAAACATGTTCATGCAAATTTAAACATACTTCCCAGGGATTTCCTCCTGGTTCCTTCCCATTCACTAAAACATTCCAGATATCCATCCATCTATTCATCCTTCTGCCTATAAGTCTGTCTTTATATAATCCAGGATTTAACGCTGTCTGTAAAGCTACCCACATACAAAGCTGACAGTAAGAGCACTCATCACTGACAATGTGCCATGGGTCATTCTATGAACTTCAGAGTCAGAAGGCACCATGTTTTGAACAAGACAGCTGAGGCCTGGAGGGTGAAGACATTGACCAATGTCACAAATTACTCTCTGTATCCAACTGGACCCAAGTCTGTAGATTCTTCGTATCTAGTGTTATTTCTACAAATTACATAATAGTCAACTTTCGATTCTTGCAATATTAGCAGGGTCTTCTATGGGAATAACCTATCATCGGGTATATTTAAGGCAACATAGTTTTTAAAAAGTATATTTAAGGCCAGCAAAATCCTAGAAGACCAGCTGTGGGACAAGATTTGGGGTAAATAAGAGAAAGTGTACAGAAAGAGGGAAAGCAGAGAGAGAATGTCTTTTAAATCCTTAGGGCACATTCTAGATCTTGGTGTTTCAACACCAACCTGATTTTACTAATGCCTTTCAAGCAATACTGTGACAATAGAGCAAATGAGAAGAGGAGAAGAATGTAGGGGAAGCAACCCAAGCTGAAGACAGGAGTCCTGGGGTTATAATTCTAGCAGTTTCTGTATAAAATACTATGGCAGTTTAAATATTCCCTTGGTCCATTCCAAGCTCAGAAATCCACAGGTGTTTGATAGGGTTTCCTTGACAAAGTCACTAACAGAATTGAGCACTAGGAGATTTCAAACAATGTTTCTAGAAGTGGTGTTGAGCTAGATGATTAGAAATATAGCTTTGTATTCCTGAGGTCATATTGTGAACACAAAAGCTATTATTATTTGGATTGGACCTTTTTCATTGGAAGGTGAGTCCAAGGTCAAATTGTAAAGGTGGCTTTGGAACGTGGAAAGAAGCACAACATTTGTTGTTAGCAGTGAATCTGCTCAGTCCTGGGCTTCCACATCCCACATGGCCTTTCTAGGACCTGTGGTGTGAGGGGGCTAATCCCTAAAAAGGAAATGACAGCATCTGACAGCATCAAGATTCCAACACTGGATTTCATACATCCCCCCATAAAGAGCACATCCCTTGTCTGCCAGAGGCATGAAGCCTTCCATGTGTCCAGTCTGCCCCAAACTACCCTTCAATGAATACAAGTCCACAAAAAAGAAGGAAGAAGGAGGATGACAGAGATCCAGTGCCAAGGTATGTGCAAGTCATGTTTAGTTTAAGCATCCACACAAAATATGTTGGGGTAAGAAAAACCAGAAACAGGAGGGAGGACCCAAAACCCTGAAGAGTAAAGTGATCATTTTTTCTGCTGCAAAATATGCAAATATTCTTTCTCTTTGGTTTTGTTTATAAAACTGTTTTCTTTACAGTCAATTTGCTTCAGGGCACAAACATAAAAGTGAAAGCATAATTAGAAAATTCAAATGTAACTGTAATTTGCATTGAAAATATTCTTCTCTCAGTTATAAAGATACTTTTAAAAGATGTCCTCCTATTAAAAAAAAAAAAAGTCCTAAATGTCAGTAACGTGGGTCTCCCTGAGCCCTTAAGCGGCTCCCTAATTAAAACACCAAGTTTCAAAACTGGAAGGAACTTGGTTATTACAGAAGAACTTCACTGAAAGAATCAGAAAGGAGAAGCTCAGGGAAGGCATGTGGTCTGTATCAGACTGTTGAAAAACTTACACAACAACACAGCCTGAATTAGGAGTAGCAGGCCTACCTTCTTCTGGCCTAGTATCTTCTCTCCCCACTATGTCAAATGTCTTTTAAAAATGCAACATCAGTACAAAAAGGTCTCTATTACTCACTAAGGTCAGATCGCAGAACCCCAATGTTCCCCACAAATTCCTTCAGATAAAATTCCATTCTCTAATTTCAGAGACAATAAGCTTTTTTTCTTGATGTTTCCATTAAAAAAAAAAAAGGTGAACAGATTTTTCTTTGCTTATTCCTGCCAAGAAGAAATCCAGCCCTAGCTCTCTGCATAATGGCCACCCTGACAGAAAAAGGGACTGTGATTATGTAACTGCCATTCGACCCACCAACACCACTGGGAGCATCAATACAGCAAGGGCTTTTTATAGAGAAGGTCAGAAGTCCCCAGGCGAGCTCATAGGGAGTTCAATACCTCCTGGTCACCTCCTGAAAGTTGCCATCTGCGGGAGTGCATCGAGATCTAAGCAGTCACATTTGTTGCCCTGAGATTATGTGACACCAAAACCCTATTGACTCAGTGAAAATAATCCAATTACTCCTTATGTGCACAGAGGAGAGGAGCTAGGTAAAGTTTCTAACCTCTTGGAAATAAATATCTCCAATATTTGCCAACACCTCAGGCATCTAATCTATTGTGTGTCATGCAGGGACAAGTTTGCAGGAGCCCAGAGTTCCTCTCCCATCCTTCACCATGTGCCTGTCATCTGAAGGAGACACAGGGATTGCGTTTCAGTTTAAGAAAATGAAAACATCTTGGTAAGATGTTGAGCTTAGAGGTAACCACTGAACACTCCACAATTTGTACCCAATGGGCAGAGCCACAAAAAGAACAGCTAGGAGTAAGATCTGAAATTATTTTGTTCCCTCATATTCCCTTTTAATAATCTTCACAGTGCCTCTTTCCCTTATAGCAATCTCTGGCTTCTTTTCTATTCTTTCTTAATTATTTATTCATCTTATGAAATTTCATAATTTTTAGTAGGTTTCTTTAAAATTCAAACCTGTGGTTATAATGTAAGAAGATAATCACCAAAGAATGGTGATGCCTCCTCCATTCTGTTCCTTACCAAAAAAAAAAAAAAAAAAAAACCCAGAACAAAAACCACAAAGTCCAGTTTATAAACACTCACTTACAAAGATCTGAGTAGGCTCTATGAAGTTTGGCATTTAACCCAATTATGTTAATAGTTAACAGCAACACCTTAAGAAAATCACCTTTCCATGTCACTGGCACATAGTAATCAAGAGAAAATGATGGCTTCTCTCACTTCATCCGGAGGTCCACAATTCCACTGCCAGCTGTCCCAAACTTACAACGTTCAGACCTCAAATGTTTGCTTTCTTCTCCCTTCTTTCAACTCCACTATCTCAAATGATGGACTGGAGAGAGTGGGTGGGAGATGACATTTAATAAATTAAATTCTGAAGGATGAATGACAGTTAATACTATTAACTGCTACAGGCACACCATACCTTGCATATAGAAAACCCAGTGATCTGAGTATTTAAAAAAGCAATAGTTGCTTTTAGAATAGAACAACTGAAACATCTCTCCAGGAAAAAGAACTAACACTTTCTTGCTAGTATTAAACAAACAAACAAAAATCAGGCAATCAAAATCAGACTCTTGGTATACTCCACGATATGTTTCCCTCTCCAATTTCCTTAGCAGGATTTTTTCCCTTCTGAATAAATGGAAGTTTCCAACCAGAAAAAAAAAAAAAAAAACTATTGCTAATGAAAATCTTGAAAAATACTCAAAGGTACAAAAGAACGTAGGAAAATAAAATCTAGCAAGTATTTCATATAAACTTAAGTCATTAATAAATTTCCTAGATTTCATCAATAAACCCTTCTACTAACAGAAATTATCACCAGGAAACTTCTATCCAAGATACAAATATTTATTATTCTAACTATACTGATGTACGTACAGTGTCTGACAGCAAAATAAGACCCCTCTCCCAACAGTGCCTTTGCCAGGCACTCTACTCCCTGTTTGGTTTACCCAGATGAGAACTGAAGTTCTTAGTAACTCCAATTCTGTTCTTACAAAATAATATTAACCAGAAAGAAAATTACAAATTTGCAGGTGAAAATACTGCTATCTTTTCATATGTCTGTAGAAAGGCCTTTGTAAAAAATGGTAAAGTACAAAGCAACCTTCCATTTATTTTTGTGTGGGCATCTGTGTGTTTGTAGAGCATTTTACACCATTCAGTTTTGCAAACAAAATTACTTTCTCCACCCCCATTTTAGACAGAAGTAATGGCAACTCCTGGAAAGCAGAAACCATGTATTTCAGTTTGCCTCTCCATTTCCTAGTCTATCTAATGTAACTGAAAGAGCATCCATCATGTTTCCTGCCGGCAGGATTTCTGTGCCAAAAGATATGCTCTAGTGTTTGCCAATGAGAAAATATCGCCATCACCCAAATCCCTCAAAAGAAGGACACCAAATATCACCTTTTATTGCTAAAAAATATCCAAAAATTTCCAAAAACCCATGATCAATATTAGTATACATGAAAATTCCCAAACTTTCCATAAAAAGCCCTTGTTTTTATTTTCAAAGGGCAATACAAACAGCATGGCTCAAAGAAACCAAACAGTATTAAAAAGTACATAGTAAAAAAATGTTTCTCACTTTTCTCTGCTTCCAATTGCCCTACTTTCTCCATGTAATATTTATAAGCAATCACATTTTCAGTTTCTTGTATATCCTTCAAGGGTTTCTGTAGGCAACAAATTAAAATACCAAAATGTGCCACCCCTCTTCTTACACAAAAGCTAACATAAGTGTGTTTATACCTTGCTTTTCTCCACATAAATACATAGCAAACCCACTCTGCATTCTTAACATCTGCAGTGTTACATTGAATAAATGCACCATCAATCTGTACCCTATTAATATGCATATACTTGGTCTCTTTCCAATGTTTTGCCATTTCAAAAATGTTGTATTTATTAACTTTGAACATAGGTTAGTTTACATATAAGTATACCTCATAAATGAATTCTCAGAAAAAGACTACTTTTGTAATTTTGATAAATATTATCAAATTAGGTTCTATTCCTCCATTCTTCAATGACTGAAATAAATAGCTGTTCAGGACAAACCTGCAAAGGACATCAGGCTGTTTATGTGGAAGAGGTAGCACTTTATAACAACTGCCAAAAGCATACAAAACCATTAATTTGAAAGTTGAAATCAAGTAATGACAATGTGAAATGTGATATTCCAGAAAGAGGGAAGTCTAAATAACAATCCAGACTGTACTAGCACAAGTTTGTATTTTTTAATAAAATTCCAATTGTGTTAGTGTAAAATCTTCTCTAACTGCAAATCCCATTGTTTTTTGTCAAGAGAAGGAATATTAAATTAACGATAAAGAAACTCAGTTTATTTGTAGATTTTAAAATCAGTCATATTTCATAGATTCAATAAACTATATTTCTGTTCATGAATAGGAGGTCACATGCAAACAAACTGAAGAAGAGACTTAAAATGTGATAAACCCTGAAAAATCAATAATAATAAAGGGACTCATCTGTAAACTACTCTCAAAAACTAAAGTTTATTAAAAAATGTTCT
Organism: Marmota marmota marmota; assembly: GCF_001458135.2. Taxonomy (NCBI): domain Eukaryota; kingdom Metazoa; phylum Chordata; class Mammalia; order Rodentia; family Sciuridae; genus Marmota; species Marmota marmota. The sequence continues at coordinate 3,339,521 of NW_026000103.1, forward strand.
AAGTACATTTTCTAAGCAATATATTAATATCCAATTTTCTATTATTTGTTCAACAAATTTAAAGAGGTAAGCAATATTTTATTGGTATTAGCAGCAGTGTTTTCTGAAATGATAAGCAGAATACAAATGGACTGAATGGAATTTAAAGGGCAATTTAGGTCTTAAAGATAAGGGTCAAAGGTGTGGCAAGAAGCTATAAAGCAATGCCTAGAGAAGGGAATAAAGAAAATCAAAAAGTATCTGGACATGATTCCACTTAAAAAACCTTCACATTCTCTGCCTCTATTTAATGGAGTGTGTCCACTAGAATAACTAACATCCCATACAAAACTGGTAAAGAGAGAAACAATGTGAGTCTCAGGCCACATGAAGAAATATAAGGTATTCTCCCAGGCCTAACTTCCTCTGGTACAGAAGTTCCATGATATTAGGGAGTGGGGTTCTTCACTGTGACTGAGGATCCAAAATATACCTGGCACAGGCAGGTGCTCATCATCACTGAATGAGGAATTGGGTATCTTCCCAGAACCCCAGCAGACCATCCTCACTCACTAAGCATGATTCCACAGCCCCAAATCATACTTCTTCTTCATTAGAATGTCGCTGCATCAGCACCCAGTGAATGCAGATAATAAATCTAATCAATTTGTCATAAAATGGTAGGAACTTCCAAGCAGTTTAAAGTCTTGTCCCTTTGACCTAAATAAAGATATTCATAAATCCTAGAAAATAATCAAAGGCTGATTAATTCTAATATCTGGAAAGAAAGGGAGATGCTGACTTCCCTATCCAAACAGCTTCGATTTTGTCTCAGTGAAGAAGGACTTTAAGCGGACTCTTCAAGTTCCATTTCTATTCTACCAGAGGTTATTGGAGAAAACAGTTCTCTCATTAACTAAATGAGAACTGAAGAAATGAGATACCAAAAGAAATGGAGGTTTGTTTCTCTGCTACAGATATAAGGAGAGGAAAAGCTCTTTTAAAGGTCAAATTTGCCATTTCTGTATTTTATAAAAATTCTAGTTCCTAGGGAATTAAGAACTAAGATTATAAATTGGAAGTAAGTAATTATCCCAATAAAGAAATTACCTAGGAAAGGAATGAGCTGAACAGAATTCCGCCTCTTGCACAAGGGTAATTCCCAGTTTAAAAAAAAAAATGCAGTTGTGTTATACTGAAGCTGCTTTCTACAATTGCAAAAATTATTATGAACCAACCTTGGCACCCTGCAGTCCTAATAGCAGTCTTAAAACACAGGGATAGCATTAACTACAGGGCCTCTTGGTTGAAGGGGCACTTCTTGTGTTCATAAATGTTCTCGAAAATGTCTGGGTCGGGCTGGGGATGTGGCTCAAGCGGTAGCGCGCTCGCCTGGCATGCGTGCGGCCCGGGTTCGATCCTCAGCACCACATACAAACAAAGATGTTGTGTCCGCCGAGAACTAAAAAATAAATATTAAAAAAATAAAAAATTCTCTCTCTCTCTTTCTATCTCTCTCACTCTCTCTTTAAAAAAAAAAAAAAAAGAAAGAAAAAGAAAATGTCTGGGTCCTAAGATTATGAAAAAACACAGTATCAAATTCACTGAAATTCTGGAATGAATCTCCCTATCAAAATTCATCCTAAAGTAGGGAAGGTAAGTGTGCGGGAATCTTAATCTGTTGGTCACTTTTCGTTCAGAAACCTCAAAAGAACTTGTCACCCCTTAGCATAAAGTGAAAGCAAAAAAATAAACATTAGATGGCAGAAAACATGGAGCATGCTACATCCATAGAATGCACTGATCATTAACTGTAACTAGTTTGCTAAGTCTCTGGTCACACAAGGTTTTCAAAGTCTCCACTCTACAAAGAATACCCCCTTCTCCATAGAAGGGGCTAATTTAAAAATGTAAAATTTGTCACTGCTGTTAGAGTCAGGTGTGGGGTACCGAGTCAGGTTTTGGGAGGTTGGGATGCAGATGTATGTTTACTTCTTGCTAATCACTATGTCTACAATTCATTCAGGCAAAATCTACATTATAAGGACCATTTGCTCATAGTATGAGTTCTTCAACGTCTTTGTATTGTATTTATTTATCTAAATGCCCACAGTACCTGGCAATTTGCCTGTTATTCCTAGTAAATGTGAGGAGCTAGGAAAGATGGAGGAGAACATCAGGGTGCTGTTAGGCAGCCTGCCTCATGCAAGCCACAGTGTACATTCCTGAGGTTACACTCTATCCCTTGACAGCTGTGCTAACATCTGTTTAGGCTTGGCTGGCCACAGGAGCTTGGTGCTTCATAACCACAATTACTGGGCAAGTGAGGGGGCATCCTGCAAAGTTTCTAGGCCAGGGACTTGGAAAATATTTAACAGAACAACAAAATTGTAAAGAGGACATGTGACACAGAGGAAACCAAGATAAAGTCAAGCAAGTCAGAATCAAGGGACGATGGAGATAGGGAGGTAAGTCCTGGAGGAGTCCCTTGAACAAAGTCTGAGGCATCCAGCATTTTATGCAGTGCCTGAGGCCTCTCACTAGGGAATGCTGACAGCAGATAAAGGACAGATGCAAAGCAGACACAAATATTTATCCCATAAATGCCATTATGTAATTTCCTGCCAGGCAGTGAGCTAGACACTGTGGGGTACAGAGATAAATCAAAGAAGCACAACTGCTTCAGTGTTAGCCATCTAGAAGGGAAACAAAGTCTCACACATACAAATGCTAATGCATAACAGAGGACAACTTTTTGAGAGGCAAAGAGAATGGGCTGTAAGCATGTAGAATAAAGGAAGGAAGCAGAACTGAATAATTATAATGATATGTACTGAGCGCCTACCTGCCATGTGACAGGAGTTGCTACATATGTTAAGAATAAACAGAACAAACAAAGTCCCTCATCTCGTGGAACCTAATTTCTAGTGGGATGGATAGAAAAGTAAAAATACATATAAATGATCTCAGAAAATACTACTATAAAGAGAAAGAATACAGGCTTGGTGGTTGTAGACTGTAGAGATTCTATTTTAAGCAGAATGGTTAGGAAAAGACCCTTCTAATGAGGTGGTATTTGCCAAAAGCCTGGAGTGAGCTGAGCAATACCTGTGGAGCTCCGGTCAGAGGAAGCAGCAAAGGAAAAGCAGGAACAGCCTGGACAAGTTAATGAACAGCAGCAAACACAGTGTGGCTGGAGCAGTGCTAGGGAGGCAGTGCCTAAGAAATGGAAGTAGAGAGAAGTGGCCAGACCAGGCAGGGCCTCCTAGACCATGGTATGGACACTCCACTGGAGGGGCCAGTGCAGTGAGCTCCAGAATGTTTTGATCCTATTTTTCATTAGCATAGCACATTTGGTGCAATTAGTGAGCCAATATTGAGACATTATTAGCTAAAGTGTAATTTATCTGTATTTGCTTCCTTTTTTTACCCATTTTTTTTTCTATTCCAGGATCCCATTAGGGCACCATGTTATATTTATTTATCATATCTCCTTAGGCTCCTCTTGGCTGTGACTGTTTCTCAATTTTCTTTGTTTTAATGACCTTCACAATTAAAGGTTCACTGGTCAGTTGTATTATATGCTATCATTGGAGTTTGCCTTCTGTTTTCCTCTTGATTAGAGATTGCGGGTTTAGTAGTATAAAAGTTCAAAAATGCTAACACAATTTATCACTATTGATGTGGACCTGGATCACCTGGCTGGGCAGTGCTTTCCAGGCTTCTCACCAGGAAGCTACTCTTTCCTCTCCCCTGCCCCTTTCCATGCTGTACTCATTGACAGAAGTCTCTATGAGCAGCACACAACAAACACACACAGAGTCATACTCCCTTTCTTTTAGGAAAGAGTGCATGGGTTACTTAGAATTATTCTGCACAGAAAACTTGTCTCTTCTCCATTTACTAAAGCATTCAATCATTTATTTATATTGGCATGGGCTGATGGATATTTATTTGAAAGTTTTGATATGATACTATTTCATTTATTTTGTTGCTCAAATTATTCTGTTTGAGCTCTTTCATTATTAATGAATTAATTTATTTTAATTAGGTATATATGAAAGCAGAATGCATTTTGTTTCATTGTATATAACTGCAGCACAACTTTTCATTTCTCTGGTTGTACATGATGTAGCAGAGCACCATATGCGCAGTCATACATGTACCTAGGGCATTGATGTCCATCTCATTCTACCAACTTCCCTGCCCCCAAACCCCCTTCCCTCACCTGCCTCCCCTTTGCCCAATCACAGTTCCTCCCTTATTCCCATGCCCCCCCCCACTATGGATCAGCATCCACTTATCAGAGAGAACATTTGTCCTAATTTTTTGGAATTGGTTTACTTTGCTTAGCATGATATTCTCCAACTCCATTCATTTACCTGCAAATGCCATAATTTTATTTTCATTTAATGCTGAGTAAAATTCCATTGTGTGTGTGTATAATATATATATTCACACCACAGTTTCTTTATCCATTCATCTATTGAAGGGTATTTAGGTTGCTTCCACAGTTTAGCTATTATGAATCAACCTGCTATAAACATTGATGTGATTGTGTTACTATAATATGCTGATTTTAAATCCTTTGGGTATAGATTGAGTAGTAGGATAACCGCGTCAAATGGTGGTTCCATTCCAAGTTTTCTAAGGAATCTCCATACTGCTTTCCAGAATGGTTGCACCAATTTGCGGTCTCACCAGCAATGTATGAGTGTGCCCTTTCCCCACATCCTCGCCAACATTTATTGTTGTGTGTAGTCTTTATAACTGTCATTCTGACTGGCATGAGATAAAATCTTAATTTTTATTTGAATTTCTCTAATTACTACAGATATTGAACATTTTTTCATATATTTGTTGATCAAATGTATATCTTCTTCTGAGAAGTGTCTGTTCAGCTCCTTAGCCCATTTATTAATCAGGTTGCTTGTTTTTTGGTGTCAAGTTTTTTAAGTTCTTATCTGACATGCATGCTCTCGGATAGGCAATATTAATATTGTCAAAATGGCCATATTACCCAAAGCGCTATATAGATTCAATGTGATTCCAATCAAAATCCCAACATCATTCCTTAAGAAAAAGCAATCATGAAATTCATTTGGAAAAATAAGAGACCAAGAATAGTCAAAGCAATCCTTAGCAAAAAGAGTGAAGCAGGAGGCATCACAATACCTTAAACTATACTACAAAGCCTAGTAACAAAAATAGCATGGGATTGGCACCAAAATAGACTTGTAGACCAATGGTACAGAACAGAAGACATGAAGATAAACCCACATAAATACAGTTATCTCATACCAGACAAAGGCGCCATAAACATACACTGGAGAAAAGAGCCTTTTCAACAAATGGTGCTGGGAGAACTGGAAATCCATATGCAGCAAAGTGAAAATAAAACCCTATCTCTCATCATGTACAAAACTCAAGTCAAAGTGGACCAAGGAACTAGAATCAGACCAGAGACCTGTGAATAACAGAGGAAAAGTAGGCCCAAATCTTCATCATGTCAGTTTAGGCACTGACTTCCTTAACAAGACTCCTAAAGCGCAAGAAATAAAATCAAGAATTAATAATTGGGATGTAGTCAAACTAAAAAGCTTCTTCTCAGCAACAATGAGGAGAGAGAGCCCACATTTTAGGGGCAAGTTTTTGCCACACACACATCAGATGTTTGAGCTCTTTGAGCTGGCTCTTGCATCCCCTGACACATTCCCATAAAAATGTTTTATTTCTGAGTGACTTCTTAAGTTCCAGCACTACAAAATGCTGACTCAGCTTGCATGATTCCTCTTCCCAGTCCTAGAATCAGTCTTTCCCCAAGGTACCCTGGCTCCCTTTACTGGAGAATGTTATTAGAAACTAGATCTGAGCATTGAGTGTACTCATGATCTCTGCTATTTTTTTAAACAGTGGATTTTATCTTCTTTTCTCTTCTACTGATAATTTATACATTTCCCCTTTTAAAGAAAATGTTACTTCTCCTCTTTTAACCAATATTATACTTTCACCCAATTTCTATCCTGATGTGATATTTTCAACAGTCAGTTAAAGCAATCCATACTAAATACAATAGAAAATCACATTGAAAGGCAACGTTAGGGGCTGGGGTTGTGCCTGAGCCTTAGAGCACTAACCTAGCACATGAGGCACTGGGTTCAATCCTCAGCACCACATAAAAATAAATAAAATAAAGTCACTGTGCCCATGTATAACTAAAAAACATGTTTTCTAAAGGCAATTTTACTGATTGAAAATTTCAATGAAAAAAATGCTGACCTCTTGTGCTGCAGAGTCTTCCATAAAACCAAGCTCAATAGAACTAAATAATTTTGGTAACACTCTATTGATTGGATTTTGAATGTCCCCCCAAAACCTGTGTATTGAAGGCTTTGTCCCCAGGGTATTGCTTTGGGAAGTGGTGGAACATTTGTAAGGTGGGGCTCAGTGAAAGGTCCTCAGGTCACTATGAGCATGCTCTCAAAGGAGATTTTAGGACTCCAGTTTCTCCCTGCCTCTCTCTTCTTCCTGGTTCATGAGATGAGAAGTTTTGCTCTGCCACAATGCTCTTGCTGATACATACTGTCCTCCCCAAAGGCTCAAAACAATGGGGCTGCTCCATCTTGGACTGGAACCTCAAGAATCAAGAGCCAAAAATGCCTTTTCTCTTTCTAAGTGAATTGCCTCAGTTAGTTCATTATTATGATACAAAGCTGACTAATACAGTACTACCTTAATAGTAGAAAGACAAATAATACAAATGATCTTGGTAACATTTACATAAGGCAGGCATCCATAGTCACCATAACAAGTTCAAAACATGTTCAGGAGTATCTGAATTCACAAGTAGATTGAGACTGGAACAGATGAATTTGGTGAGTTCAGGGAGCAGAAAACTAACTCTAACCTGACAGAAAATCTGCTGCTTCCATGCTGAACTATGTAATACATCTGATCTGTGTCCTTTAAATACATTAAAATTATAGAGACACTATCAATCGCCTCTCAAATGAATTCTATTACATAACAAAACTGGCTTTAGGCAGCAATCTTTGAAATAGTCACAAATATTGTTACTTTCTAAATTATAGATCCCAGATAATTAGTGGTCTTGGAGACTCTTTCCACACAAATCCTTAAAAGTCACATTCTTCTCTCTAGTTTAACAAGTAATTATAAGACATATTCAGTATAATAATGGTTTCAGGAAAAATAAAAAATACTCATTTATGAGAATATTTAGGCTTTATTATCATCAGAACTGAGAAATACCATTATGTTCTACAAGGACATGACTTCCAACAGTTCTCTTTTTAAAAACTCATTTTTATCATTGTGAGTTCAGATCTATGCTAGAAAGCACACACACTCTTAACTACTTTCTTACATCTATAATTTTGTTTACAATTTAAATTTTTTTTACTGTGCTTTGAAAGTCCATTTTTTAAACTATGTACCCTGTTACATGCATATATTCAAATAGAGCCTCAGTGTCATCATTTAGCCTAATCTCCCTCCAACACATGCAACAATACTGTACTACAATGACTTTTAAGGCCCTTTTCCCCATGAAATCCCAGAATACTTGTTAACTCGCAGAAGGAGTCATAGTGAAGTTCAAGCTCTCAATGTCTTATATCAACATAGTTAATGACAGGACAGTTCTTGGACTAAAATCATTCAAAATATATTTAAGTGGTTCTAGACATTAAATTAATGAAAAGCAAACATTACATGAGAAAGCACACTTAAAGGCTTAATAAGTTTGAATACTAGTCATTGTCTTCAGTTCTTACAAATAAGTAGCCCTTGAGACCTTTCCATATAAATCCTTAAGATTCACATCTTTGTTTCTCTCTAGTTCAATAAGGATAAAAAAATTATGAGGCTTTAGCATAATAATGGTCTTGAGGCAGAAAGTTTATTTAATGTGCATCTTTGGTCTCAGATCATTCTCTCTGCCTCTCTAAAAATACAAATGATCATGATGTAGTTCACCACTGTGATTCCACCATTTTGCTTAAGAGTCTGTTTTCAATCTTCCCACGTGTCCAGTAATGAATGGCTCCTATGATGGTTAGCTTTGCATGTCCTCTTGACTAGGGTGTCCTCTTGACTAGGCGATAGTACCAGTTATTCAATCAAGCATGCACACAGATATTGCTGTGAAGGTGTGGATAATAACACATGCAGTTGACTTTAAGTCAAGGATATTATTCTTAGTAATGTGGATAGGGCTCATGGAATAAACTTAAAGAACTTAAAGGCACACTACTGGTTTCCTGAAGAAATTCTGTCTCAAGACTGCAGCATCAGAGATTCCATCCTGACCAGTCCCCATGGAGTTTGGACTTGTCAGTCCCCACTATCACATGAGCCAACTTCTTTAAATAAATCTCCTGGCATCTATACACACTCCCCTAGCCATCCTACTGGTTCCTTTTCTCTTGAGAAGTATCACAGATACCGAGCACTTTGCCTTAAAACAATCAAAGCTACAACAGTGAACTAAGATCAGACAAATCTCAAAAAGTCACAGGCAACCAGGAGTTGAGACATAATAGTTGGTTTGTCACAGTAGTGAAGTTCAATGTGGCTCTTACCTTCATCTCCATAGACATTTAATGTCACCAGTGAAATGAAGAATAATAAGGACTTTGATTGCTTTTTTTATTTCTTTCATTTTAGAAAATGTTTTTGCTGGACAAAGAATTTTCAATTTATGTTTTGCATTTCTGGCTTGCCTAAATTATGATGAGAAATCTGCTTTGATTCTTTCCTTTTACAATGTCTTTGTTCCCTCTGGCTGCCTTTGAGGTTTTCTGAGTTTTTTAAATTTGTTTTTGTTTTTTTGGTGGGGGGAGGGTTGTTTGTTTTTTTAGTTTTAATATGGTATTTGCGTTCTATTCATCCTATTCACTGTCTACTGATTTTTGATCTGTTACTTGATTATATTAATTCTGGAAAATTCTGTGCCGTTATCTTTTTAAATATTTTCTGTATCTTTTATTTCTTCTCATCCTGGGATTCTAATTTATTTATATATATATAATATATTATTTATATATTATATATTATATTATTTATATATTACAGTATATAATATATATATGAAATATTGATTTGATATTTTCTCAAGGTTCCTAGAGGTTCTAATATTTCTGTTTTTGGTACCCCCTTTTTTCCCATGGTGTTTCAACATGGAAAAGTTTTTTTTATTTACTTGTGTTCATGTGCTCTTATTATTTCCTTGGCTGTCAAAGACGACATTCTTCTCTGTTACTATTTTTCATTCCTAGCATTTTCAATTTCTTTCTTTTTATAATTTTCACTTCTCTACTGAAATTCCCCATCTGTTCAAAAATATTATCCCCTTTTCCACTAGAACCTTTAACATATGGATCACAGTTATTTAAAGTTCTCTTCTCATTCTGACATCTGGATCACCTCTGAGTCTGGTTCTATTGACCGCTTTGCTTCTTGTATGTATGGTGTTTTTTTGCTTCTTTGGATGTCTTGGTAATTTGGGGCTGAAAGCCAGACATCCTGTGCATACTGACATAAGTAGTATTAGTGCCTAAAAATGAACACGTGTCTTCTTCTGCTCATCTTCTCTATGGAATTGACTGAATCTAGTTGGAAGTTGAGAGTTCAAATTGGGATTTATTGTTGCTATGGGTATTACCCTCTGCTCAGCCCAGGTTTTTATATGGCTTTAATGTTACCCCATGCTTAGAGTTGGACTGGCTTGCCAGAGTGTTTTCCTCAACTTCTGTTCTATCCCTTTATGCCTGTACCTCACAAAGGGCCTCTCTCCATGTTCTTTCCCATCACCTAGCAGTAGACAGTCCCTACTGTCATTCCATGCTTGCTAACCCAGTAGGTGCACAGAAGGTATTTTCTTATCCTGGTTCAACTCAGTCTTACACAGGATTTGTGTGTGAAGGGTTGAGGGTGGGCCCTTCCCAGTGATCTTGACCCTCCTCCAATATTGGGGAGCTCTAATAGTCAGGGTTGGTAATACATCCTCATCCAGAGATAGAGGGACTTACCTATTCCTTCCCCCTGCTGAAGTCAGCCTTCCCTGTGCCCCAAGCCTATAGTTGCCTGCCCTTCCCCTGGGAACCTAAGGCTTTTGTTCCAAAGATGGGATGGGGTGGGGCAGTCCCAGAATGGCTTCCTGCCTTTCTTACAGTGCTTTCTGTTCACAAGAAAGGCATTCTTCAGTCACTTGCCTTGCCACCAGCTCACTCCCTAGAGCCCCTGGTAAAGTCTGTGGCCTGCACACCCTTGACTGAATTCTCACACTGCTCTTTCCATGTTGTCACTCAGCTTTCATTACTTTAAATGTAGCTGAATTTTTTTCTTACCAGTTTATATGACATCCAGCTTCTCCTCCAGGAACGTACATCATCCTGTCTACTTGGAGGCTCTTATGTCTCCTTAGATTTCAGGTTAGTTGACTGTCCTGCAACCTAAGTTCTTTGAGCATTCCAGAAAAGATGCAATTTTGTAGACTATCTGGGGTTTTTAATGTTGTAAACAACGAGGCAACACTCTTCTGGCTTTATACATCCTAGCAGAATCCTGATCATATGAGAGTTTTGATTGGTTTTAGTAACACAAAAGGTTTAGGAGATTGAAATATATGAATGCACATGTATCACGCCAGCTTGCCAATTAGAAATAGATAAGCAAGTGCTGGAGACTCTAGTTAAAATATTACCTCTTAGAATGAATCCAAACTAATTGGGTTTTGCAAAGGAGGAATAGATCTTGTATCTCATTTGACTTCATGTTTTCTTAATTTGGAGTCGAAATACTTACTAGTGACATATGACTATGTCATAGGAAACCCTTCAGCAGACTTAGTAATGTGGTTCTATTTTAGCAGTAGATAAAGGACAACATGATGAGGTCACAGAAAAAGAAAGAAACAATAACAAAAATACCAGCATTGATTGGTAATACTAAAAAGTGCCACTACCAATCCTCAGACTGACTATAAGACATTTATTTGCCACTTATCTTTCCCCCAACCAAATGCTTATGAGTAATACATTTCCTAAAACTGATTTACAGTACCTTCCATAAACTTCTACCTAGTTTTCCCATCTTAATGTAGTCACCTCTGAGGCTTATAGATAGATGGATAGCTAAAAGATTTGTTATGAATTGTGTGAAATAATAACTTATCATTTAACACATTAAGAGAAAAGCTCTGACCCTCAAAATAAGTGCTTAGAAGATTATAAAATACTTAAAAGCTTCCAGTTGATATCTCAAAGCATTCAGTATAAAATTAATATTGAGCTATCACCGTTGTAATGTCAAAGTACATCACTACAAAAATTATACTATCCATGTCTTATTACAAAGATCAAACATAAGTTAAAAATAAAATTGCATGGGAATGTGAACATGAGACTGGGCAGAAAAGGGGAAAGCAATGAATGGGTTATAATGTTGGCACAAATTTATCTTTGTTTTAAAATTTTTCACACAGAACAAATCAGAATCTGTGGGTGCTCTGAGGACAGAAGACCTTATTTGCCCCTGCAGAAATCCCTAAGTCTGAAGGACTAACTGCAAAAAAGGAGGAAGACTTCTCCGAAAGGTTCTCATGCAGACTGGCCTTGGTCTCTTCTTAGCCACAAGTTTATTTACCTGATGAAGATGGTATCATCATTCTTGTTTTAAGAGGACAAAGCTGAGTTGTGAAAATTACATCAAGGCTGTGTAGAAAAATGGAACTTTTAGAGGTGCACAATTATGTATTAAGGCAGAAAGTGTAAGGACGTTTGTGACATACTTACTCAAGTTTTGGCAAAAATAATTCTTCCCATAATCTATGCTTAAGTGCTTTCATAATAAAGTAGGTGGGAAAGAAAGAAATTTTAAAAATAACAGGGAGATACCAGATCAAGAATTAATATCTGGAATTAAGATAAACAGCAAGAAGGGTAAGGTCAAAAATGATAAGAAACAGAAATAAATACAGACCCTCCACTCTAAGAACCTAAATGATGACTTCAATAAGTGGACAAGGAGAGAAGAGTCAGCTTTGCTGACATGATATGAGATGGTAGTAGGTGGGTGGGGAACACAAATCAAGGAAGGCATCCTAAAACAGCCAGCACAAAGCCTTAAATGCAAAAGAATTAAAAGAGGCATCATTAGGTTTGGATGTGAGGTGTCCCCCCAGATCTTTTGTGTTAATGAAGGAATGTTCAGAATGTATACATGACAGATATGCATAGGGGCTCCTTTTCTTGATGAATCCAGTTACCCTATTCACTAATCTGATCATAATGGGCTTAGGTCAAGGAGCTTAGAATTCGGCTGCCTATGCTGTTGTAGTCCTTGCTCAATCAATTATTTATACCTCAGGCATCTTAACATTAAGCAAGTGGTACACACATCTGATGACAAGTGTTCAGTTGCTTGGAAACAAAGATTTTCAAATTTTCCTTCTCTGTTCTCAATTTTAACTATTGCCAAACCACAAACTTCAATATATGTATCACCTTAATTAACTACATAATGGGCAAATTTAGCATACACATTTTCAAGATCTTTAAATAACAGTATTTATCTCACATACCGCAGTAGATTTAGGTCAAAATAAAACATCAGGTTGCCAAGGTCAGTTTCCAATTAAGTCTCATGTGACATATGAGGCTCTAACATTAGTCACTAGGCAACTCCCTGTCAATTCCACAACAAACAGGATTAATTTACTGATATAGTTTCAATTCAGTCAAGATATGCATACAATCTGTGATGAGGTAACACGATTGTCATGAGACAAGATAAACACCTAAAAAAATACTAATTCAACCAAAAGTTTTATTATTTCAAGGCAACCAAGTTGTAATTGGCAGCTATAAAGGCCATTATTAAGTTTATAAAACTAAATTTCAGCTTTAACTCTCAGTTTCACTACAGTTAATTATGTAAAGAACAGAGACACAGAGATGCAAATGTTATTCAATGAATTCTGAAGTCAAGGGCTTTTTGTTAATCGATTATAGAATCTTAGAAAATATATTTAGAAAAACTTTTAAGTTTTTCTAAATAAGATACTCCCTTTCCCTGCCTTGAAAATATAGTTGAAGATAAGGAATCTGATGAATAAATGAAGGGTTCAATAAATAGAAGATTTCAAACTGGAGTTTTCTATCTCTTTTCAGATGTATGACTTAAATATCAAACTTACTTATCTTGTGTTGCAACAGAAATGATCACTCCTATTTTATAAACATCAATAGAATACCAACCATAATGCCCAGCAATTTTCCCTGAGATAACTTGTGCTCCATTTCATTAATACAGACCAGTGATTTTTTTCAAGTGTGGTCCCCAGACCAATGGCCTCAGCCTGGCCTGGAATTGTAGAAATGCAATCAGTCCCATCCCAGGCCTGCTGAGTTGGAATCTCTATGGGTGGGGCCTAGTCATCTGTGTTTTAACAAGGAGGTGATTCTGTCACCCTCTGAATTTTGAGAATCATTAATATATGAAAATTCCATTGTTTCAAATAGATTTGAAAAGGAACAGAAGATAAATAATTCTATAACATTGTTTTCTTAAAATTTTTCTCTGATATAAGCGGGGTGACTCAAAGTGGGGTAGAGAGAGACAGTATGGGAGGAAGATTATTTCTAGAAAGGGAAGAGGGGTGGGAGGGAAGGGGAAGGGGAATAGCAAGGATGGTGGAACGTGATGGTCATCATTATACAAAATACATGTATGAAGATTTGAATTTGGGTCAACATACCTTCTAACAAACAGAGATATGATAAATTGTGGTATATATGTGTATTAACAATTGTAATGCAAAAAAAAGAGTACATGTATAATGGCATAATTTGGCGTGAAAATACTTTATATACGGAGTTACAAAAAACTGTGTTGTAAATGGGTAATAATGAGTGTAATGCATTCCACTATTGTCATGCATGTAAATAAATAAATAAATAAATGGAAAATTCAGAAAAGGTACAAAATGTGCAGCATACTAAAATGATAATTTGCCAAAGTAAATCACACTAAACCTAGTCACAGAAGTTAGAAAAGTAGAGAAAATACTATTTGATGATCTATTTGTAATTTAATAAACAGTGTAAATTAGACAAAAACATGTTGTTGGTATAACGCTATTGTTTCTCCCCATTCAAGCTTGAAAAATACCTAAAAACAAAAGCAACCAGGGGATATTAGTCCACCAGATATGAAACCATACTAAAAAGCTTCTATAATTAAAACAGTTTCGCAGTTTCTTATACAAACAAAACATGCAATTATCACCCAACTCAGCAATCACTCTCATGGGCATTTATTCTAGAAAAATCTTGTATATAAATTATCATAGCAGATTTATAAGTAAAAAAACTAGAAATATTCCCGCTGTCCTTCAACAGGTGAATGGTTAAACAAATTCACACACACGATGAACAAATGTGAAATTGTATTTATGAGGTTACTTTTTGATCTGCTTCTGTTATGACAAGATTTCAATTATCAGTAGCAAGTAGACAAGCTTGGGACTTAATCAGGAAAGAACAATACAACAACTTGTATGAATTTCTAAGACATTATGCTGAGAAAAGGAGGGGAAAGCCAATCCCCAAAGGTTACATACTATAATTTGCCTTTTAAAATACTATTAAAGTGACAAAATTATAGAAATGGAGAACAAATTAACGGCTGGCAGAGAGGGTGAGAGAGGAGGTAGGTGTGGTTATAAAAAGGCAACGTGAGTACCCCTGTGTGATAAAATTGTGCTGCATGCTGACTGTGGTGGTGAACATAGGAACATACACATGTTATACAATGGCATAAAACACACACACACAAACACACACACACAAAAATACAATGAGTTCAAGAAAATGGAAAATAATCTGATTGTTGTAAATGTTAACATCCTGGTTTTGATATTATACTACAGTTTTGCAAGATGCTACCATAAGGGAAAACTGGGCAAAGGACACAGAAATCTCTATTATTTCTCACAACTACATGACAGTCTGAACTTGTACAAAATTAAAATTTCAACTTAAAAGTATAGGGATCTGAGGATGTAGCTCAGTGAAAACATGCTCGCTTAGTGTGTGAGTGGCCCTGGGTTCAATTATCAGTACCACAAAAAAATAATAAAGTATGATATTGGTACATAAACAGATCAACGGAACAAACTGGAAAAATCCAGAAATATCATCTAAATATTACATAAAATCACTGAACAAAATGGACGTTTAATAAATGGTTCAAAGGCTAGGTTTGTACCTCAGTAGCAGAGCATTTTTTATCATGCACGAGGCCCTGGGTTCAATACCCAGAACTGAAAAAATAAAATTAAAAAAATAAATGGTTCTGATTCAATAGGCATTGATGGGGGGGAGAGATACTCTTATTAAAGAAAAACATGTATGAATTCTAAGTATAGGAAAAGACTTCCTTTGTCTCAGAATCCAAATAAGAGAGACTGACAGATTTGTTCATGTACAAGGATCTTTATTGGTCAAAGTTATAAAATTAGAAGCAAATTCAAAAGACAAATGGTAAACCCATACATTTATGAATAATTTACTTTTAACAACAAATGGTAATATGACAATTTCAGCAAACGGTGATGAGATAACTGGTGAAAGACTGAAGCTAGATGACTACTTCATACCTTATACAAAATTTATCTCAAAATAGATGAAAGACCCAAATATAAAACTATAAGAAAATATAGACATAAATCTTTGTCAACTTGAATTAAACAACAGCATTTGCATATGACACCAAACCACCATCACCACTACAAAAACACCCTAGTAAGTTGTACTTCATCATAATTCAAAATCTTGGTGCTTCAAAGAATCTTACTTAACAAGTTTTTGAAAAATATTCTGGCAGAGCCTCAAAAGGTTAGACACAAATTTACAGTGTGACTTGGCTGTTTCTCCTCACATAAACACAATAGAAATGAAAATTTTTGTCTACACAAAAACACATACACAATTGTTCATAGAGGCATCGCTGGTGATACCCAAAAAAGTAGAAACAATCCAAATGTCTGTTCACAGATGAGAAAATGTTTTGTATCCATACAATGGAATATTATTCTGCCACAAAAAGGAATGATGTACTAATATGTCTATAACATAGATGAACCTTGAAAACATTATGCTAAGTAAAAGAATCCAGGCACAAAAAATAGGTAAATCCATACAATCAGAAAGATTAGTGACTGACAGGCTATTTAAAGGGTAGGGAGAATGGCCACAAGTGGGCCTAAGGTTTCTATTTATGGTAATGAAATGTTCTGAACTGGATGGTGGTGATGGTTGCATAACTTTGTGAATTTAATTAAAAAACAACAACAGAATTGTACCCTTTTAATAAATGGATTTTATGATATATGAATTATGTCCTCATCAATAAAGGACAAATAAAAAACCATGAGAAAAAATTTTGTACTACATATCACAGCTAAAGGGCTATTATCACTAATGTATCAAGAATGTTTCAAATGGAGGGGAAAGAGATTTTAAAAATTCAAAAAAACAACCAAAAGGCACAGAAAGACAATTTACAAAAAGGATCTAAAAATGGTATTCAATCATATGAAAATATGTTCACATTAACACATAATAAAATAAAAGCAAATTAAAACTATATCACAATACCATTCTTATCTTTCATATTAGTAAAACTTAAAACATTTGATAACACAGTTTATTAAGAATGCTATGAAGAAATGGGTCTTCTCATTACCTTACTGATGAGAACGGAAGTTACCAGTCTGTATGGACAGGAATATGACAATATCTATCAAATTCACTTTTCTGTTTACCTTTTGACCTAGTGATCCCACTTCTAGGAATTTTCCCTAAATATACACTTCCAACATTATGAATGTATGGGAGTGTATGTGTGTGTGTGTACACATACACAAGTTTATCCACTGCAGCAACATTTTTAGTTGCAAAATACTGGAAACAATCTAAATGCTGATGGCTATATAAGCTACCTGATGTCCAGTACTTGGAAACTATTTAAAAAATGAGGTCAGTCTCTATGAACTGACATGTAAACACCCAGAATATACTGTCAAATGGGAAAAAAGGCAAAGCACTCTTGCACATGTGCTCATTCACTCACTCTCTCACACACATACACATACACACACACTTCATATTACCTTTATGTGTGAAAGAATGGGAAAAATATAATTTACAAAAAGATCTGAAAATGGTATTTAATTATGTGAAAAAAATATGTTCAAGTTAACACATAATAAAATAAAAGCTAATTAAATATAAGAAAAATTTTTGTATTCATACAATGGGTTTATTTTTGCAAAAGAAATATAAGGAGGATAAATCAGAAACTAATAACAAGAACTCAGGTGAAAACTGGGTAGGAAGAACAGGAGTCATGGCATTTTTGGGTACATCTTAGTCTTGAAACCATATTACTTTATATAACCAATAAGTAAAATCAGCAAGCATGGGTGGAAGGATGCTACAACAGAATACAACATAGGGCTGGGGTTGTGGCTCAGTGGTAGAGTGTTTGCCTTGAATGTGTGGCCCTGGGTTTGATTCTCAGCACCACAAATAAATTCAAAAAATAAAAGTTCATCAACGACTAAAATAAATAAATAAATGAAATAAAATAAAAAGAATATAACATAAGAACCTAACTATTGCAGATAAAGAACATAATCACATCAAAGAGATGGATGTGGTACTTTGGACTGTACTCTCAGTATTAGATAAAAAGAACCATAAACAATATTGAACTGTAGTTAGTAGGTTTCTTTTCACAGTAGTACAGGCAAGAAATTCTAAAAATATGTTTTTTTTAATTGAACAAGTAAGTAAGTATACTGAGAATAGTAAAGGCCACACTTCTCACAGATGGTAAGTTTAGTTACAAACATGGAAAGGAGATATACTAGTGTGAACCCTGTGGAATGGAACTGAAACTAAAGGTGTTAGGAAGAAGCCACACTTTGAACAGATGGATAGATCAATGGAAAAATGAATGGACGTGTATTTATTTGTGTACTTTTTTTCTTTTTCCCTGGCTTTAACCTCAAAGAGGGTCTAAAAGTTATGGCAGTCTGATAGCAAAGGGCACCCCAGCACCACGATCTAAATACCATTCCTGACTAAAAAGAACCAGATTTCCTTGCAGAACCCAACTGCTTCTAGGAACACAGCAGAAAGAGAAGCCCGGAATATAATAATGTGCCTGAAAGAAAGGCAATGCGGAAAGACTGACAGTGGCATGTCAAAGAAGGAGCCACCTTGGGGAGGACCCCACTGGCCAAGTTTGGAAGTTTGTACATTAAAATAAATATTAATGATAATGGTTTATAATCCACTGAATAAGAAATGCTGAGTCTGTAACAAATATAAATGAGTAAGTTAATAACTAAGCAAACAAATACAACTTTAGAGAAATCTGTGAATATATGTTGTATATGGTAAATTTGCCTGTTGTCCTCAAAAACACTAAGGTCATGAAAGAGAAAAGTAAGGATGAAGACTGGATTCAGGTTAAAAGAAACAAAAGAGATATGACAATTAAATACAACATATATAGATAGGTCCTAGACCCAAAGGGAGAAATTCTATATAAACGTCATTATTGGGACAATAAACAAAATTCAAATTCAGACTGAACTAATTTTAAAACATTGATTTTTACCACAGAAGTTATATAAGAAAACATTCTAGTTCCTATGATATATCCACTGAAACAGTTTCAGGTTAGTCTATGACCCTCAAATGATTCAGGGAAAAATATGTATGTAAAGAGAGAAGAGCTAATAATAAAGCCAATGAAAGCAAACAGTGAAACAGTGATGAATCTGGGTAAGAAGCACACCTGGAAGTTTTTTTTGCTACTGGAATTTTTGCATTTGACATCTTTTTTTTTAATTGGTTGCTCAAAACATTACAATGACCTTGACATATCATATATCATACATTTGATTCAAATGGGATATGAATTCTTATTTTTAACACGTGTACAGATTGTAGGATCACACTGGTTATACAGCCATGTTTATACATACTGCCATACTAGTGTCTGTTGTATTCTGCTGCCTTTCCTATGAAAAAAAGTCATGCAAAAACTGTCATTTTCTTTAAAATACAATTGAAGCAAAAAAAAAAAAAAACACAAAAACAACAACAACACTTTTTTCAAGCCAAGGAAATCTTCTGAAACCTTACACTATATTTTAAATAAATGAAATGTCACTATGCTCTTTTACAGCTGAGGAAATTAAAGGGGGAAAAAAAGAGGTAAGAAAGAAACATTATTTGTATAAGTGTTTGGAAAATATTCTGATTTCTTACAAAAAGCACTCCTTAATTTTCTATACAATTGTGTATTTCTGTCAATCAGAGAGATAATATCATTTTCCTGGTTGAACATTAATACATTTTAACATATAGTATATTTAAATGCAAAACTTTTGCCTTTTTCAAAATTTCTTAACTTTCTCACAATCATGTGAAATCAAGATTTATGCCTTCATTTCTGAAAAGCAACAAACTAAGTCAAAGAGATGTAAAACTGTGAGTGTATCTCAGAGTGAATAATTCAAAACAAGTTAAGAACTGAAGATTCCAGAAGTCTGATCCAGTGTCCACATTACAACTACCCTGACTTGACTTTCTCATCAAGACATATCTGGATGTTATATATATTAAGAGAAATAATAATGGGAAGCACACTTTGTTAATATATTCATGGTAATGCATTTTTACCCAAAGGAAATTAGGAAAAATAATTTCCATATTTTAATCAGAGATTTAAGCCTAATAGTAAACCTAACAGCTGTGCCTTTACAGCTAGTAATTTAATTTAGCTACACTCAATGAAAGCTTTTGTTAAGAAAAAAAAAATTAAAGACCATTTATAAAGCACAATTTTTAAAAACTTTTTTCTCTGATTCACTATTTTTCTCCCTCAGCATTTTTTAAATTTAAACTGACACTGGTGGTAAAATAATCAAGAGATAATGATTAGAAAAGTGTCCCTCTCCATACCCAAGAATTAATAATAATTTCACTAAAGAAGCAGCAAGTTTTTTAGTTATTCCAATAGATATTCTTCAATTTCATCTTAAGAGGTTCATTTTTACCTTTTTTTTTTTTATTTTAGTTCCCAACTCAAGTTCAGTCACTGGCAGCAACTTCACTAAAATTACAGAGCCACACACAGTAAAGCTACAGTAGTGAGACCTGGATTACATTGTGGAATACCAGATTCACCTCAGTCTTGACATCTACAGGATGGATCATTAATAAGAGCCATTAATAAGAATACAATTAACAAGTAGCTATGAAATATCAGATTAGCATCACAGAACAATAGCACATCTAGATTTCAGAACCCTGAGTTGGTTGTGTCTTTTGATTTATTTCATTCCCAAACAAATTAATAGTCCTTTGATTCACAAAATTATGAAAATATAGATATATTTTTGTGATATTAATCAGTGTATGTGTTAAAATTTAATTCTAACAGATGGAATGTATAATGTCCAAACCAGTAGAAGGAAAATAATGAAAATTTTTTGAATAAAAAGAGATTAAAGCAGCAAAATAAATGAATAGTAAAGAAGAAAAGTTAATTAAAAATGGAAGAAAAAACTATAGATATAGGATATGAATAACAACATACAATCATCACAATGTTCTGTTCTATACTCAAATTTTAACAGCTGAGATCAAATCTGAGTGGTTTTTTAATGCCAGTAATATACTATTTAAAAGAGACATCTAAAATAGAATGGCTCTTTGTTCCAGTTATTACTAAATATTGATCTTGAAGAGAAGATCACATTTATGTATTTTTTTGACACCAACAGAATCCTAGCTGTTAACAGTTTTTCCTAAAGAGAACTAGTCTAGAAGGGGGGGAAAAAAGCCCCCGAAGGTGATAACTTTCTCCATAATATGAGGGGTAAAGGCATATAGCTTTGTTAAGGCATATAGCCTACAGTGATTTTTTTTTTTTTTTTGGTCACTTAACAGGGAACTCCTTTCTTTTCCACTAGAAAATATTTTCCCCAAGGGGTTTATTAAGAAGGAGATTTGGCCAAAGAACAGAAAGCATATAACTATATGTGTCACTACAAAATGTGAAATCAGGTTGTTAACATGCCAAAAGAATGGGTCAAACACTTGGATCTGTATCTGAGTGAAAGAGAACCTAAATTTCAGAGTCCCAGCCCAATGAATGCACCCTGAGACCAAACTGGAGGTCTGGTGTCCATACTTGCTTGGTAGTTGTGAGGAAGATGAAAGAAGACATACCCAAGGAGTAATAATTATTTCCCAAAACCTCAAGAAGTCATGGTGACATACTGTGTTACTAAATTTATGGAAGTCATAGGATCAGAACACATTCTACTGCCTGAAGCCAAATATTCTCCCCTACAGCCTCTTTGCATTTGTTGTATCTTTAGACAGAATAAAGAGAGACAACCATTCATTTTCCACAAGCAGCCTGCAAATATCTCAAGACCTAATCTCACCCACAGATTAACTCATCTTTTCTCTAGGCATACCATGCTGAGTACTCTGGGTCATAATAGGCCAGTCCACTGTGAAAAAATCATACAAGGAGGCTAAACATCCCACTGTCAGCAACTGATAGAACTACAAGATAGAAATCATCAAGGAGATGGAAGACATGTAAAGCACATCAACCATCTGGGTCTATTTAACATCTATAGAGCACATCACCCTATAACAGAATGCACATTCTCATCAGAGATCATGGAATAGTCACCAAAATACATCACAACCTAGCCATAAGCAAACCTCAGCAATTTAAAAGAATAAAATGACAAAGAGGTTATACTCTAACCATAGTGGAATCAAACCAGAAATTAACCAAAGCCAATAGGAAAGTCATCTCAATGTAATAATCCCAACAATTCTTTCCCATGAGAGAAATATCACAACACTGACCCCACATTTAATGAAAACAAGACTCAAAAAGGTGTGTTAGATAATCATTAAGTGTTAAAGCCAAATTTATATTCAGAACTGTCTGACTGCAAAGTTTGTACTTTCCACTATATCATGCTACCTCTTTGACAACAGAACTTCCAGTCCAGCAGTCTCCAAAACTTTTAATCACACCTATTAGTTTTTAAGTTAATTTTGCACCCCCAATGCCTACAGTATTGTTTTTATTCATGTACTATCATCCTGCTAGGCAAGTCAACAAAAAAAGGTTGCTTATCTAAATAAGGGGAAGTCTAATATGTTCTATATGTGACACGGTGATGGCTCTGAACACACATTGAGAGTAAACATTGCAACTAAAAGCCTAGCTCTTTTTTTCTACCTACTCTTAAGATTTTTTCCTTCCCTACCTTTACTGGTGCCACTGATTTCAAACCTAAATTACAGCCTTGCACACTGATATTTGTTCAATTATGGCGCATTGCTCCATTTTGGTCAAAATATCTTTCCATCCTCAGGCTGTCATCCATCCTATGAGTCTCCCTCTCAGTTTCACAGAGCTGCTACATTGATGCCTGCCCTAGGAACTTTATCCTGATAACAACAAAAATTTCAACAGCACATTCCGGAATAAAAGAAACTCTTCAGTTTATCAGATTATAATAACCTATAACTTTGAAGATTGCTTTTATAATCCATACTTGACTATTTTATTTGTAATATCTCACAAATGAAATATTTTCAAGTGTGGTACTTAATCACTTTTCAAACAAGTTCACCACGAGAAGAAATCCTGAGAATGAGCTAATCCAAACCCTGAAATGTCCCTAGGAAAACAGTGAGATTCAGGAATTAAGTGGTTCTCTCTGGTCACATGGCCATCAGAGACAAAAACGGGGTATCAAACAGCTATTTTGTTTGAAATTTTGGGTCTGAAATCGCCTGGATTTAAACTTTCCCTTTACTACATCATCAGTAGCATTGACAGGAAAGAAAAAAGGAAGGAAATATTTAAAGAGCTCTATTGCGTGCCCAGTGCTGCATGCTTTTTTTTTTTTTTAATGAAAAATCTCATTTACTGACAAAACAATAAATGTCTACAGACTCAGTTAGATAACAAAAGCAAATGAACAGGTAAGATTCATACAGCAGGGAGCCACCATATGTGGAAAAGTGAATGCATCCCACCCAGAGAAGCTGCCAGAGGTGCGGGCCAAGGCTTCTCATCTTCTCATTTCTGAAAACCAGATTATTACAGTGAAATGTATCACTGAACAAATTCAACGGAGCCCTGACCAAAGAAACTACATCTCCACAGCAATTTCACTCTTGTGAAGGGCATTTTCTACACATCCTCTCATTAAATCTTATCATAGCCATAGTTTTAATGAATGAGGCAACTGTCACTCAGAGGAAAAAAGTTGTCCACAAAGCTAATAGCAGGTAGAATTATAATGCAAGACTATCTAATTAATACCTCAATTACCCTTTTCTATTTCTCCCACTAATAGTTTTCCACAAGCAGCCTGAAAATATCTCAAGACCTAATCTCACCAACACATTAACTCCTCTTTTCTCTAGGACATACCATGATGAGGACCCTGGGTCATACGAGGCCAGTCCACTGTGAAAAATCATATAAGGAGGCTAAACACCCACTTCAGCTCCTTTCTTGCTCAGAGGAAAATAATTTCCCAACTGAATTCCCATTTAGGTGTTCAGTGATTTAATCCATTACCCCTCCATGGATTCCTAAAGATGAACGACTTGACCCAAAGGACTCGTTTCCCATGGTGGATGCTCTGGTATTTGACAGGGCAAGTGGTGGTAATCTCTGGAGATAGCTTGGAAGAACTCTAGCACATCCTTCCCATCATTTCCCACAGCATCCCAACTAATAAATACACTGCAGAAACACTTGCTTTACAAATGTCACTTAAAGCCACCTTCAAATAAATACTCAGTTCAAGTTAAAAAACCACTATGTGAACATCTCATAGTGTTCATGAATGAGTCACATTACATATGCCTAGCATTATGAATGGCATATATAGCAGACATTTAATAAGCAATATTATTTGTTACTGTTCTTATTAATTCCTATTCTAAGTCTATTTTTACACATCCAATGCAATGACCTAGTGAAATTCAGATGATATTTTCACCAGCTTTTAGTCCCCAAAGAGAGGGCATATAAAATGTCACTACAAGAAATCAAACAAATGGAAACATTATAATTCACTACTAATATGGGGAATCAAACAGCTATTTTGTTTGCTATAGTTATCTAAGCAAAATAGATCTGAATTTTACTTTTTTCTGTAAAAGGAAAAAGCACTTAGAGAAAACTGGTGCTGACACTACACAGACCTCACAGAGAACAAAAGCGGTTTCTCCTTTCAGCATCTGAGGTGACAGCAGCAGACATTCCAGACACAGAGTTTTAATTAATAATTTTGCATGACTGTCAAAAAGACAGTATCTTAATCACTGTTCATTAAATGGAGTATCTGCAAACAGAGAATATATAGCCTGAATACCAGAAAGAGGCATTTCCAACAATTCAGCCTTAAGCACGAGTGAACAGGGAGTGCCTGCTTGCCTTCTACTTCCTACTTGCAATCACCTAATCCAATTCTAGACGCTCATCCACAACAGCTGTTTAAGAACATACAATTTTTATTAAGCCATCAAAATCCCAATGGAATCTTAATATTCAAAACACTGTAGAATGCGTACCATGAAAACCTTCCACCAGGTTAATGGAGAGGTTGAGTCAACCTCTTCTTCTCTAAGAGTGGTCACTAAAATGACAGCCAAAGTTTACCTGTATGGGTCAGATACTGTTTCAAGGGCTTTGCATATTTTATTTCATTTAATCCTCATGATTACCCTATGTGAGAGCAACAATTGTTATCCCTCTTTAACAGTCCAAACATAAGTAACTAGCCCCAAGTTACTTAATGATTGCCAAGAATGTTAACAGATTATATACATGTCTACCATGTTTACAAAGCTCATTCAAACACATTATCCCATCTTGTCTCCTTCATAACTGCCTTTGGAGGCAGGTATTTTTACTACTGACCCTAATTCATAAATGAGAAAACAGACTCACCTAAAGGTCAAATAATCACAGGGGCTGACATCAGAATCCAAAGCAACCACAGAAGCCAACTGTCTCTAATATCAGAGAGTGCTTTGGTTACTTTACACTTCAAACATTTATGTACCACTCAATATTTTTTTTCTTTTCTAGAAAGTCATTAAATGAATTGAGTTTTTCAGTCTTTACCATAAGAAGTTAAAAGAGGGACATATTTGTTTTTTAATTCTATTTTCCTTAACTAAATTGTGTACTATTTAACTTATCAGTGATCCAACATATTCTTCAAGCAAAGAAAAAATATCCATTGAAAAATCTTTTTCAGCAAGCATAAAATATGTTCAAATATGTTTCTCAAGAGAGCTGAACATAATTTAAATAGCTAACACTAGAAGTTATTACTTTTCATGCATGGATATAATTATGATAAAAGATACCAATCACGGGTATATACTTCAAAAATTTATTATCTGTTATTGACTACCTGTGATGTTTATATTGCAAATACAACACATAATTTTTACCAATACATCAGAGGCAAGGTTATCCTTGTCACTGCAATCTACAAAGCAATGTTATAGAATTATCTCTTTTTTTTTAATTTATGGAATTCTCAATATCTGCCGTTACTGAAAAAATTTAATTTTCAACCAACAGGACATTTCATAAGGCCAGTAGTCACTCAACTGACTTTATGACATGTCAGCCAATTATCTGAAGAATATTACATAGGACAGAAGATTAACATGTCCTCTAATGTAACTATATGATTAACTTTCTTATTATAAACCAGTCCATCAAAATAATTTTTAGAATGTTCCAATAAAATAATTCATGAAATTGTGTACAGATCCATCAACACAATTGATATGGAAAACAGTGCTGCCTAAGTAATAAATTATTTTTAGAAAGCCCATCAAAGATTTCTAAGCAGTTTTAGCTCCTTACTCCAAAAAGAGAAACTGCACTTCTCAGTTCTGCAACCACTTTGCACTCTGGGCAACAGCAACAGGAAAGGGAGGGACAGAGTGTGGCTTTGCATTTTACCCACATTTTTCCTCCAACCCCTCACCCTCTTTTTAATCAGAGTTTCTTAAATTTTCTCTTTGAAATATCATCACAACGAGTTTTTATTTTGCATTCTATTTTTTAACTGAAGACAAATCACAGAAATTTTGAGTTCATCTGGCACTGTATTCCAGCAGATACCAAGATTTATTAAAATAAATTATAGTTAATGCATGTATGTATGTAACAACAAAGGCCATCATCCATACAACTAGAATACCCCTCAAAAAATGGGAAAATAAATTTTTAAAATAATAGCTCTTTATTTTAAAAAAAGAATTAGAAAATGAATTACAGTTAATGACCATAAAAATCATGCAACTGAAGCTTTTGGGTGGGACAGAAGAACCATTTATTCAAATAATTCAAACTTATTTTTGAGACTTTTTTTATTATCTGAAGCAAGAATTTAGCCACAGACACTTCCCATTTCATTTTCTCACCTTAAGTTATGATATAAGCACTGATCATAAAGGGAACAAAATTACCATTAAATTATCATCATTAGAATTAGTATGAAGCAGCAGTTCATCTGCTCATAAATTAAGGTAAATATTACCTTAAAGCCACTGCTGAACTTTATAAAGTATTAATATAATTTTTTATTGCTGCTGAATTAAGCTGAGCTTATAACTGAGTATCTGAAAATACTACAAACCAATTTGCAGTTTCACATGTTGGACACGCACACTTTCAGACCTGGTCAGAGCACACAGAGACATTTTTATATGGCCGCTAAACCAAAACTGTATTTGAATAAAAGCATCTTACTGGAAACCAGCACATACCCATACTTCTTTCCATAAAAGATTTCAAGACACCAACACAGAATTTAAGAGATGAGCCAACCACCAAGTGTTTAATCCTGACTTAAAATGGCCAGGTTGGGCTTTAAAAACATTTTTCTTCCAGGTCAAGAAATGCGCATTCCTATGAAAGGCAGCCTGGGTCCACCTCTGCCCTCCTCCCCAGATACAGCAGGCTGGGACTGACTCAGGAGGGGTTCTGGCTGAAGGCAAGCACATGAGATGGAGTGGTGACCACAGACTATACTCATCACATACGTTCAAAGCACTCAAAAACAAAGCATGGAGCTAGAAGACCAGAGGAGGCCCAGAAGAAAGGACGGCAACTATCTTAGCCCATGTGTAAAACAAAGAAAAAAATGCTGCAGGCACAGGTTCAAAATACTTGTATTTTAAAGTGATACATTTAAATAAATAAATAAATCCCTTGAGGTAACTCTGGCTATTCAGACTCAACTTACAAGGTACATAAAATATACTGTAAAATAGTAAGTTGGTGTTGTAGTAGAATGGACTCAGTGCATATCAGTACCTCCCAAGCTGTAAGATGAGGGAGGCAGCCCAGAAGAAACAGTAAAACACCTGATCCTGTCACTAGGGGTCAAGTGTAGGGAAGCAGGGGAAAGCCTGCAGCGAAGCTCAGTGGCCATCCTTCCGCAGCTCCTTGAGACAGCAAGTGCTGTGTGAATTAAGAAAGACAAGATAATGAAATTTCAAAAGAAATTACAGTCTTCTGACATGCTGGATTATCACTTTTCACTTTTCCAATCATGGACCCTGGCTTGACACCTCTTGGGTGTACAAACCATTTCTAGAGGGAAAGGAAAATGTATGCCTATCCAACTCCTCCTCATCACCTCCCTCTGGTGAGGGATTTTTCACAGAACAGCACAGAACAGTGAGATATATGAATATCTGCAGAACACTGAACCAAGTCCATGTTTTTTTCTTCCAGGACCTATTTAATCTTCCCACAGAGCTCCTATCACAACCTCCATGAGCATCATGATGGTCAGTAAGGTATGAATTTAGATGAAAAATGTCTGTTTACTTTTCTTTTTTACTATCACCTCACTTCCTCTATACACTGCAGTCTAATCTCCTGCAGTAGAGTATCATACTTTTGTCACATAATAATGTATTATTGTTCCCTTCAGTATACTATTTCTTGTTCACTCTAGCTACTGGTTAATACAGTGATGATTAAATTAATTTTACCTACATCTTTATTTTCATACATTTCTCTTTCACAATGTCTTCTTATGACACCTATTACTTTCATCATTAAATTCTATCCATTCCAAGCCCTAAGCTATGCTTTCGGATTAGCCTTACTGACAGGCATGCTGGCTCAGGGACAGGGTTCTATAAATAAATCAAGCCTCAGTTGTCTAGCCAAGAGGCAGATTCATATCTACTGCTACATTTTCAATGAGGACTGATCCATTCATTTGGTTAACAAAGCTTCACTGAATACAAGGAAAAACTGCAGCAGACCCCTCCTCTCTAGGAGTGCAATTATTCAGCGGCAACAGTGCAGAAACCCATAATAGTATCATGTTATAATAAAGACATATTAAAAAAATACATAAGCATGAGATAGAGAAAGGGTGGCTCATTCTTCAGCAGCACAGCACAGGTCAGCAAGTAGCATCCAGGGAAGTATTAACATTTTCCTCCTCTGACTAGGAAGAGGATTCTCATTTGACTCTCAATCCTTGGCCCTTCTGCAGCCTGTGAATCTCTCCTTGGTATGACACTCTCTAGAAGCTAGCTGCTAATTAGAATCCAGAGTAAAGTCAAAGCTTAAAATGCAAAATAAATAATGACATAAGGCTGCTATGGAAATATACTGCACGACTTTTCTCAACGTTAAAAAAAAAAATCTTTCTAGTCATTTCCTTGTTATGAATTTGATCATTTTTACCCATTTGAATCCAGATCATCATGAGCCCTCCATGTCAGCCTCCTGTGAATGTCCCCATGAATATTCACAAAGGAAGTATCTGTTGTCTTCTTTTGTAAGACAACCCAATTCAACCACCCTTGAAATGAACTGCTAGCACCCTTCAGGCTTCCCCTAGTTAAGTTCCTCTGAGCAAAGGTCATTTCAGCACATGGGTCTTTCCTCAAGCCCTGTCACTCAGCATGGCCCAGGGAGTGTGCTGTCTCCAACAGCATGACTCCTGCAATCATGGCCTGGCGCATCCAGAAGCTGGCGAGGGGCTGCACCTTGCTGCTGCCACCTTCAGTCAGCCTCTCTCTAGTCCTGCTGGAAATGAGCACAGTGGCTACCTATACCTCAGGAACTCAGTGAGAATACCACGGATGGTGCCCACCCTGGAGGGCGAGACACAGAAAGAACTCGGTGACTGAGAATGTCCTTTCTTCCTACCTGAGACACCTAACTTACTTCAAGTTAATTTTCTCATATAATCACACAGGTTTGCTCCAGAGAAGGCCTTATTTCTCTCTTAGAGAAAGGCTAAGTGGTTCTCAATCTCAGCCACCAGTGAGAAAATAATATGAAAACATGTTTCTCCAGCACAGCTCTCCACATGGTCAGGATGTATTCTTATTTTTACTATTTTTAACACAATGGATTCTGTTCTCTGATGTCTTGTGTAGATCTTCATACTCTATATCTCTGTTCCTTGACCTGTAATGAACTATCATATAATGACAGATAATGAAAATCAACCAGATTTTCTTGTATTTTTTTTTCTATCAAAGTTTTCTAGTCCCAGGCAGACATAATAACCAAAGCAAGGTATATGAGTCCAGAATACAAGAGACTAGGTAAGTTATATGGATCACAAATTAATTTTTTCACAGTTCTAGTTGAGAAGTCCAAATTCAAGGCACCAGTAGGCTCATTTGGTGAGTGCTGCATCCTGGGGCAAGGGGAGGGAACTCTGCATCCTTGCCCAGTAGAAGGTAGAAAACAGAGAAGAACAAGCTCAAAGTCCATCTTACTTATGTATATAAGTATGTATTCACTCATCTGTTCATTCGTTCATACTGGGGATTGACCTCGGGGCACTTTACCACTGAGCTACATCCCCAGCCCTTTTTATATTGACTTCATTTTTTTGAGCTAGGGCTTCACTGTGTAGCCCAGGTTAGCTTCAAATTTAACAATTCTCCTGCCTCAGCCTCCCAAGTCTCTGGGATTATCATGTGTTGCCACCACCTGCCAGAAGTCTGTCTTATAAAAGTCTTAACCCTGTTCATGAAAAGAGGGGCCTTCACAGCCTCATCACCCCTTAAAGGCCCACCTCTTAATAGGATCACATTGGCAAAACTCGAATCTAGGAGGAGACACATTCAAACCACAGCAGCAGGTCAAAGTTCTAGGGGATTAAACATGAGTTCAGAGAAGCCTGAGGCCTCTGAGGAGCACAAACACCACTGGTGAGAGAAGGCAGCTCCAACAGCCTAGCTAGTGTTGGAGCATGGAGGTAGACGAAGGTTCCAGAGAGTGCCCAGAAGAGGGAGAAGGAGATTCAAGGTAGGAGATGTGGAGGCTAGAGGAGTGGGACAAGGAGTCTCAAAAGAATAAAGAAAAACACATGGATTAAAAAAAAAAAAAAAGGACTGAACAAATAATCCCCCATATTTTTCCAGAACTGAGGAAAACAAAGAATAACATCTGATTTAAAGAGTTTCCACAGGAAGGGAGAAAGGAAGAAATCAAAGCAAGCAAGGAATAAAACGGGTATAGTAATTAGAAAACATAAAATCATATGGCAAAAACAAGCCTGGTAGAACAGAAATCATAATTAAAGTAAATGAATGAAACATACTACCAATAGATTTCTCAAATTGAATCTTATTTTATTTATTTATCTATCTATCTATCTATTTATTTTTTTATGTTATTGGGGATTGAAACTCAGGCCTCATGTATACAAGGAAAGCACTCTATTATTGAGCCACTCCTCAATCCTAGGATTTCTTAAAAAATCATGACTCAAACAGTCAACATGAAAGCATGAAAGATATTTTGTAAGAAACTCATCAAAGAAAGCCAGTGAGGCAATTTTATTATCAGACAATAGAATGTAAAACCAAAAACATCATCAGGAACAAGATGGGCCAGGCACAATGGCACATGCCTGTTATTCCAGCAACTCAGGAGGCTGTGGCAGAAGGATCACAAGTTTGAGGCCAGCTTCAGAAACTTAGCAAGACCCTGTCTAAAATATAGAAGGGAAAGGGGTAGAGATGTAGCTCAACAGTAGAGCACCCCTGGGTTCACTTCCCCAGGTAGGAAAGAAAGAACAAACAGAATTTATGTACTTGTAAAAGGAACTGCATCTGAAACAAAAATACAACACTCACAGAAGGATGTGTACCTAAAAATGTGACCACAAAATGTAAAAATAAATAACAGATCTACTAGAATAAATAAACTATTTTCATTGGATAATTTACTATGCTCCCCATAGAAACACAAGATTTAAATAAATGTTTTATTGGATATAATATGAAGACACTCCTCTCAGAAATGAGGATGTAAATATCCTACTTATAGTGATGTACTTCAAATGATTTCTTTAGAATTTTAGAAAAACAACCTATTTTTATTCTTAGCATTCATGAACCTGGTCATTCACAGACCCAAAGGGAAATCTCAAAAGTTATTTAAAACATGAATCAGATTATGTTCTTATTTCAATATAATAAAGGCAGGAACAAATAATAAAAGGTAAATAGAAGATATTCTATAATCTGAAATCTAAAAAACAAAATATGTACTATGTAAAAATAATGCCCAACAATGACTTACAGAAGAAATAATAAGAGAAATTACAAAATCCTTAAAGCATGATGAGAAGGCATGCCAAACTTTATGAGATGCATCCAAAACAGTAAGAATTTAAATGTTTCCCAGAAAATAATGACTAAAAAAAATAAGCCATTAACTTAAGTAAATACTCACTAAGAGAAGAATTAGAAATGAGAATTCAGGGAATAAAAACAAAGGTAGATATCAGAGAACAGGAAAACCAATTAACTGAATTGATTACTAAACCATCAAGTAGAGTTTAGACAGACTAATAATTTAGAATAGCCTCAGGCAGGATTTCAGGGCAGGAGGAAGGGATCACTGCCTCACACCATTTAAGACTGGACAAAACTGGGGACTAGGATTGCAGCTCAGAGGAAGAGTGCTCACCTAGCATGCATGAGGCACTGGGTTTGATCCTCAGCACCACATAAGAATAAAATAAAGGTTCAAAAAAATTATTAGTTTTTTTTTAAAAAGAGATTGGATAAACTATGGAAGTAATGAGTGAGAAAACATTTTTAGAAATTTAAAACAAGTGAAATAATAAAATGAAAGAATGCTGGAAATATCAAAATGGCATCTTTAAAGTGCTGACAGGAAAAACAATCACCCTAGAATTGTTTGCCCAGCAGTAAATCCTCCAATACTATGGCAAAATGAAGATTTCTTTAAGAAAATAAAAGCTGAAAGAATTCATTACCCACAGACTGCTAGAAATCAAACAAAGAAATCCAGCCAATAAGGTAACAGAGAACATTAATAGGAGAGTTTAGCCAAGTTATCAGGGATGCAACCAATATACATCAAATCAATACAATTTTTCTGTATTAAAATAACCAATCAGGAAAATATGGCACTAAGCAAAAACAAAAACAAAAAATGATCCTTCAGGCATGGCAAAAAAAATGTATCTAGGAATTAACCTGTTAAAGACTGCACAAAATTCTCAATGGAAACTTAAAATCTTAAAGGACATTTTAAAATCCCTGAATAAATAGAGAAGATGCTTATGGACAGAATAAATTAACATTTTAAAGATGCCAATGCTCCCTAAAATTAATTTATATCTCCAGAGCATTTCCTATAATATCCTATCAGGAATTTGATGGTGCTTGAAAATTAATTCTAAAAATGTACATAGTGGGGGAATTAATAGCTGAGACAGTATTTGAAGAAAATAAAGCCAAAGTTAGAAGGGGCTTATCCTGCCAGATATTATGTTACAGTAATTAAGAACAGTTAAAAGAAGTATCAAGAAGCAAAGTCAAGAAACAGAATGCATGTTCTACTTCCTTCTCATACACTTACACAACACATGCACATATGCACGCATGCATGCATGGGCACATGCACACAGAAAAGGGGTGAACCAGAGAAAAATGTCTGAGGTCAGTTACAGGTGTCGGAATTCAGGCCTGAGGGAAGTCATGGTTCTATAACTAGGACATCAAGGTGACCCGAGAAGGGACTCTGTAATGGACACCCCTAACATGGGAGTGTAAGACTCAAACGCTCTAAAAGAAAGAAGCACCATAAGGAATCTAACATATTAATAATATTCCCAAACAAGAGAGAATCTTCCATGGATTCAGGACTTCTTTATCCTTCATGTTGCCATTTACTTGTGATTTTACAAAAATATGCTTCAGTTCATTGGCCATGAAAACATCAAGTGAATCTCACCTCCAATACTCTTCAACCAATCTGTAAGAGCAACATGATTATTAAGGTCTGAGGAAAATGTGGGCCATATTCCACTGTACATTTCAAATTGTCACAAGATGTCATTTATGCCTAGTTTAAGTAAAATCCTGGAACTGATCACACTGTACTTATTATGTATTAATATATAACACCTGAAATATTCTATAACTAAGTTGAGAATATAAATGAAAATAACATCGTCAACTGTTGTTTTTAGTTTAACTTTTTATCAAAGTTGGTATGATATCAACTTTACTCTCTCCAGGGAAAATGTCCTTGTCAGTATATTAGAGATATATGGAATATTAAATAAAAACTGGTGGTTATGAAGATTTTTATTTTATATTAAATCATGAGCACTATTCTACGTTTTTCTATATAGAACATCAGGATATATTAAATACCATTTTGGTACAAACCTGTCAAAACTATTAACTATGATTTCTCTTCTTCATTTCTCTTGCAACAGATGTATAACAAATTGGTTTGAAATGTTTATCTAATATCCAGGCATAGCAAGAAAATGTATTATGACTTCTCTGAGAAAAAGAATATTAACACTCATACCACTGACTATTTTCCCCATCCTCAAAATGATGACTTATATATGTTTTTATTAAAAGATTTAGTGCTTACTTTGACAGCACTTATACTAAAATTAGAATGACACAAAGATGAGCATGGCCACTGTGCAAGGAAACACTCAAGTTCATGAAGTGTCCCAGATTTTTAAAAGGGCTAGAATATAGCTAGTAACAAAACACCCTAGGGAGGAACAGAGGGAGGAAAGGAAAAAAGGAAGAAAGGAAGGGAGGGAGGGAGGCAGGGAAGAAAGACTGCCTGCATTGCATCATTTGAGTGATGTCCAGTCAAGCCAACTTAGTTAAATACCATTTGGTAGACTAATTTATTTTTCAATTGAAGTAGAAAAAGTGAGTTTCATGGCATTTCCCACTGCCCTTTCAAATATCATACATTTGGTAACTTACCATACAATTATTACTTTTTCATTTAAATTGTACTGAAAATAAAAACATTTTGATTGAATCAGGATGCAATATTTATGAAGCAAAGTGAGTTTAATCCAAAACATAGCTTGTAACGGTGTCTTTGAAAAAAATGTATACTATAGAACCTCATGAATGCTTGAGTTAAGCAAAAATGGAATAAAAGTTTATATTGACATATTTCCTCTTTTTTTTTAAAGTTGCAGATGGACACAGTACCTTTATTTTTTTTGTGTGCAGTGCTAAGGATCAAACCCAGTACCTCACACATGTTAGGCAGGTGCTCCACCACTGAGCTACAGCCCCATATTTATTCTTACACATATGCTCACATACAATATCAGGAAGCACGATTATACTCAGTAAATCAAAACCCTTGACAGAGATGTGCTCTTTGCATCTAGATCTCACTGCAGTGATTTTGGAAAAACTGGACTGATGTGATGAAAATTCTATAGCACTTTGCTTCTGGGTATAGGATGCAAACTACACTGCCAGCCCTTTCCAGAAGTTGCTTTCATCATGCATCACAGGAAACTCCTCTGAACATTCCACCTTTACCAAAAGACAGACTTAAGATAATATCTGAAATCTGTCAACACAAAAATTTTAAATCCTAAGAAGCTATCTGAAAGAAGACTATGACTTATTTTTCTAAGCAACTTTCTGAGGCACTATATCTCAGTACATTTTGGGACATGAATTTACTAAATAATAATGGCAACAATAAAATATTCCAAGGGAACACTCTCTCTCAAGTATCTAAAGAATTAATCTACCTATGCTAAAAAGCTAACACTGTATCACTGAGTGAGTTAAAGATCAGCATACTTACTTTCCATAAAAACAAAACCAAACTCCTTTGCCTGGCACTCCAGATAAGTAAAGATGTGCCCCAAATTCCTTTCAAACCCAGTTTCCAACTTCCTGTGCATCTTAATGTAGCTAAGCCAAATACTTAGTCCTCAACCCCATCTCAATACCACTGAGCTTGCCTTCTCCTCACCTTGATCATGCTCTTTTTTCCAAGTACTGATCTATGTAAGAAGTCAATTTTCAAGGTCTAATTTTAAAAGATGCCTCTTTGAGTTTGAGTGCTAAAATGCCACACTCTGAATTCTCTACTCTGTGCTAAATGCTTTATATGCAATATTTCATCTTTGCAATCCCTCCCCAAGGATAGCCACACTAATTACTATCATTAAGTGCTTCTACGTGGTGCCAAAGGCTTTATAACATCACTTAATTTAACCTTTGCCACCAACCATTTTGTTATGCTTATTCTATACAGATGAGGAGTGTTAATTGTGAGAGGTAAGAATAACACCTGTATGGTCTGAATGTGAATCCCAGCTCTACCACTTTCATCTTCCTCAATCAGCAGTTTGCTCAAATGTTAAAATGTGTGTATATGGGTATGTGCAACAAACAAAGCCTCTCTCATAGAGCTATGGTAGCCTTAAATAAAATCAACCACATGTAGCATTAAGCATAGCATCTGATATTTAATGAGAACATGAGTGTATATGGGTATGTGCAACAAACAAGGCCTCTCTCATAGAGCTATGGTAGCCTTAAATAAAATCAACCACATGTAGCATTAAGCATAGCATCTGATATTTAATGAGAACTTGCTAAGTACCAACTGTTAATCTTACTTCACAGCATCTAGCAGAGTGTTCTGCACATAGGAGAAACAAAAATATATTGCTTATTAGAGAATATTCTCTATTTTAAAAACTAAGTTTCTTTTACAAGTCAACTTAGAGATGCAGTTTGTAACTTCAGATCATTAGAAAACAAGAATCTGAATTCAAAGCACATTTGGTTTGACCTGATTGATGCATCTTTTCCCTTACCTGCTACCATAAGCAAACATACTGCAGAAGCACTGTGGAAATGGTGATTGAATTTATGTTCAGAGGGACTGGAAAAGCTATTTTTTCTTGTACACACCAGTGGGAATTAGAAAGTTAAAATGTAATACTCATTTCAAATCTAGCACAGAGTTATTAATATTGGAAAACTGATAAAACAATCAGCAGCCACTTTAAAAAAAAAGACTCCTTTATAGAAGCTTAATAACATTTTTTAAACAATCTCCTCCAGGTAAAAACCAAAAATATTTTTCAATTTGTAATTTTTATAAGATTCTATAATTACATATCTAAATTTAATTGTAGGCTTTTACTTAGAATTTGTGCATATTTAGATAAACCTCTAAAAGGAAGCTTTTCTTTATTTACATTCTTCCTTAGTATTTTAATTTTTTTAGAAACGATTTCTATCAATTATAAGAGGCAAAATACTGAAAGGAAAACAATATTCTATGAGTCCTCAATGATGTGTTAAAAATTATCTGCATGTTTGCATAACAGAACTTTCATTTTAAAGACACAGCAATAGTATATAAAAGAAAAAATAAAATAGCCACAGTAAATAAAACTTTTCAAGTAAACATTTCAAAACACTCCTTGTCCTTGGGGTGCTGAGAAAACCAGGAGAAGCCCAGCAAGGCCACTAGCCAACAGAGCACCACACTGGACATAGCACGGTTGCGTCCTGTCCCACACAGATCATTTCAATTCGTCTTCTCAACAGCCATGCAAGAGCGGCACCACAGTCCTATTTCACAGGCTGGTCTAAGGATCAGCACATGAGAGAGATCCTTTAAAATAAAAACAAATGTTGATTTTCTTTAACATTATAAAGCTTTCAGTAAATGTACTCTATAAATCTGTCCACTCTTTTGGTGACAGGCAGAAATAATTCTCTTGGAAAAGGAAAAAAGAGTATACAGACTGGGTAAATAGAATTTATTATAAAACAGAGAAGAAAAATGTAACCTCTTTTCAAACTCTCTAGCCACATAATGACTAGTAAATAAATAAGAGTATAAAAATGCTCAGAAAAGTAATCCTTTATCATATTTAATTGAGAAACACCACAGAATGCTTCATTAGTAGAAGCAAATGAGATAACCACAAAGAGGCTATATATTTTTAGAAGTTTTTACTTTATTAGGGTATAATTTATATTTTCACAACCTAAGTGCAATTAAGATAATAAGTTTTGAGTCATTTGTTTTAACTATAAAGTTTAAGTTTTGTAATTGATACAATCTTGTTACCACCACTACATTTGAGATATAACACCACCATCAGTGGAAAGTTTCCTGGTACTCCTCTGTAGTTATACTGTCAGCCAAACTCCCAGTCTAGGAAATCCCTGATCTTCTTCCTACTACTAGTTTTAAAAATTACAGAATTTCATTGAAATTATTCAGACAGCATTTGGTCTTTGGAGTTTGACATCTTTCCTGAAGCATAACTTTTTTAAGTTTTCTTAAAATTCAACAGATATTTTCACGTTAGTGTTTTGTTCTTTTTAGTATTGAACAATATTCATAACATGGATATACCATGATCAGGTTGTGTCCAGCTGGAACTATTATGAATAACACTGATGCACTTTTACATAAAAGTCTGTATGGACAGGTTATCTCTCTTCAACAAACACCAAGGAGTTGGATTGCTAAGTTTACATGGAAAATTGATGTTCATCTTATAAATAGTACCATACTGTTTTCCAATCTGCATTCTGACCATCATCATCCAAGGGCTCCAGCTGCTTGCCATTGTCACCAACACTTAATACTGTTCATCTTTTTAACTTTCACCATCAAATGGAAATGTAGTAGTATTTCACTGTGGCTTGAATATGCATTTTCCTGACATCTAGTAACATCTCTTCATGTGCTTATTGGTCACTTATATATGTTCTGTTATGAAGTGTCCCTTCAAATCTTTTGTCCTATTTTAATTGGGCTGTCATACTAAATGTGTTTTAAGAGTCCTCTACATATTCTGAATGCAAACTTTATATCAGATTAATTTTATAAATATTTTTCATGTTGTATGTATGGCCTGCCTTTTATCTTCAGGTGTATCTTTCAAAGAAGAAAAGTTTTAAATTTTGATGAAGCCCATTTTAGCATTTTTTTTAAACAGGTCAAGATTTTTGCATATTTTTGAAGACACTGCTGCTTAATTAAATATTAGATGTCACAAGAGAAAATGACAAGGCTTTCACTTCAATTCTTACAATTCAGAATTCAGATATTCAATCAACATACTTCACCCTGCTTCCCGGTACTGGAGATTGTACCCACAGGCACTCTACCACTGAACTTATATCTCCAGCCCTTTTTGTATTTTTTATTTTGTTATTAAGCTGCTGAAGCTGGCCTTAAATTTGAAATCCTCCTGCCTCAGCCTCCCAACTCACTAAGATTACTGGCCATTCAACCTACTATCATAAAGCAACTATCAAATAAACTATACTTGATGGAGGCCTATTTGGCCAAAACTCACTTCCTAATCAGTGTTTTAAAGTACCAAGAGGTTTAATAACTGAGATAGATTAGCCTCCACTTTTATATGTGGAATAAGTCTAAGAAAAGGAGACCTTAAAAAAATACATGTGCCAGCCCATTGCTTATCTCATATAATCTTCATTTAAAAAACCCTAGGAGGTATACTAGTACTGCTACTTTTGCTTAGCCTAGTGTTTAAGGAGATGGACTCTGCAACTAGACTGTCCCTGTTCAAAGCTCAGCTTCACTATTTCCTAGCTATGTGATCTTGAAGTCACTTAATCTATCTCTCCATCTCCTAATTGGTAACACAGAGAAAAATATTAATATTTACCTCAAAGGATACTCTATTTTTTTTATTTTTAATTTATCTTTTTTTATTGGTTGTTCAAAACATTACAAAGCTCTTGACATATCATATTTCATACATTAGATTCAAGTGGGTTATGAACTCCCATTTTTACCCCAAATACAGATTGCAGAATCACATCGGTTACACATCCACATTTTTACATAATGCCATATTAGTAACTGTTGTATTCTGCTACCATATTAATGACATAACACATGTACAGCATTTAGGTTACACATGCCATACAGTAAACTCTGTAATTTTCTGCTCTCCAGTATTTATTTTATAGGGAGATAAAATAGATGATAGACATAAACCTATTTGTCTAAGGGCAAAGCCACTGGTGGCTGTCAAAACACGGTTATTAGACCAGCAGCTTCAGCATCAACTGGGAACTTGCTAGAAATGAAAATCCTCAAGCTTACTTGAATCGGAAACCCTGGAAGTGGGTCCAGCAACACAGTTCTGACAACACCCCAGGGATTCTGATGTCCATTAAGAACCAGGGAGGGCTGGGGTTGTGGCTCAGTAGTGGAGCACTTGCCCAGCACGTGTGAAGCACTGGGTTTAATCCTCAACATCACATAAAAAATAAATTAATTAAATAAAGGTATTGTATCCATCTACAACTAAAAATATTTTCAAAAAAGAAAAAAGAACCAGGGAAATGGAGAGAAGTCAGACCTCCGAGTCTGGAGGTGGGAGCCTACAGGGTGTTGGGGAGGGGCATCTAGCACGACAGCTCCACCTGGAGAGAGTGGCAACTTGGCTGAAGGGAGGCCCACCTCCATGTTGATCTTGGCTTAAAGGCAGGTGCTGTGGCCACATGGAGGCTGGTGGTTCAGGCTGAGCCCACACAGCAGAGGGCCTTATCCTGCACATCTCCCAAGCCCACAGAGAAGATAGGTGTGGTGTTTCTATCTAATCTTTACATCTCAGCTTACATATCACTTTGCCAAGGGACATTCTCTCACCATCCTGTCAAAAACAGTTTTCCATCACCTCCAACTATTCTCCATCTCATCATCTGGCTTTCTGCAAGACATTCTTCACAACTGACTTCATTTTCATTTATTTGCTGACTTTTGTGTCTCTACTATAACTAAAAGGCATCATTTGAGGAGGGACCTCATGTGTTCTGCTGATTTACATATCTGTAGCTCCCAGTCCAGGACCAGAATGCAGGAAAAAAAAAAACACAATGATAATAAATGTTTGCATAATGGAAGAATTTGAAAATGAACATCCAATAGCATAAGGAGTTTTTTGATACTGAGCTGAAAAATGTGCTGAGAAATGAGAAAATTCTAAGGGCCTCGTAGGACATCTTGAAAAACAATCAGGCCTATGAAATCAATGTTTTAGGATCAAAAGGTAAGCTTGATGGAGGAGTAAAATTTTACAGTTGATCTAGTTTATTAGAAATAATGACTCGAGTTGTTTTGAACACACAGCAATAGCTTCTGATTTTATTATCCTAACTGACGAAGATACAGCTCAGAAAGGACAGGACACTTGCCTGAAGGCACACAGGTAGTAAAAAAAATGAGACCAGACTCAATCCAAACTTGCATGTCCAAAAGGAATGCTTTTTCCAGTTTTTTTTTTTTTTAAATCCAGTGGACAAAGGCCAATGTGGAATTTGTCTTTGTTATCAATTTATCCATTCAAAGATGTTACAGTACTTGCTGAATTCCCAACTGAGTTAGAAACAGACACATCCATAGATAATATACAGAACAGGTGCTATAAGGCAGCTATGAGCAGAGGCTTTATGGGAGGTCCCAGAGTCTCAAAGCAACTATTACTCAAGGCGAGGGACCAGAGAACTGTCTGCCTGGGCCTGACTCTCACAGCCATATCCCAACCAGTCTCCATCAACCAGCAACACTGACTCAAGTGGTAATTGTCATTAATAAATAAGTGGCTGATAAGGTCTTAACTGTTGGGCAAAAAATATAGCATAACATTAAATAAATGTTAACTCTCATGTCCAAAAGCTATCAAACCATAATTCTATAGTTTACTCCATATTCCACCCAACAATTTCGGTTCTCAGGAAACAAGCCTACTACAAAAGAGACCATTTTAGCAACAAATTCTCCATGTATTTAGTTCATATTTTTTTATTCTGGTCTGAAACTTCCAGGTAATTAGCAGGTTAGGACAGGTATTATACTACAAGAGAAACAGGGGAAATATTTACCAATATCATCACATTCATAAGCATAAAGGAACTGAACACCTCCATTCTGTTCTAGTGTCCAACAACAAGAAGGATTAGAACAAAATTAAAAACACTAAGAAAACCATCCAGAAAAAATAATGCAGGCAATTGTTAGAAAAAAGAAAAGGAGACAACTGGCCTTAACTTTGGTTTTGATTTTGGTTTTAAAGACTATATTGAGGATAAGGTAACTAGAGTCAATTCAGTGGACATAAGTCTTGTTGAGGAAGTCAGGGGCCTAAGCCAACATGATGTAGACTTGGGCCTACTTTTTCTTCTATTAGGCTCAGGGTCTCTAATGCTTAAGTCTTTGATCCACTTTGAGTTTTGTGCAGAGTGAGAAATAGGTGTTTGACTTCATTTTGCTACATATGGATTTCCAGTTTTCCAGTATCATTTGTTGAAGTGGCTATCTTTTCTTGAATGTATATTTTTGGCACCTTTGTCTAGTATAACTATATTATTCTTCTGTTATGTACCATTGGTCTACTGTCTATTTTGATACCAATACCATGCTGTTTTTTTTTTTTTTACTACAGCTCTGTAGTATAATTTAATAAGGTATTGTGATGCCTCCTGCTTTAATCTTCTTGCTAAGGATTGCTTTGGCTATTCTGGGTCTCTTATTTTTCCAAATGAATTTCATGATTACTTTTTCTATTTCTATGAGGAATGTCATTTGGGTTTTACTTGGAATTGCATTAAATCTGTATAATACTTTTGGTACTATGGCCATTTTCACAATATTAATTCTGCCTATCCAAGAACAAGAGAAATCTTTCCATCTTCTAAGGTATTCTTTAATTTAATTTTTTATTGTTCTGTAGCTTTCATTATAGAGATCTTTTACCTTTTTTGTTAGGTTGATTCTCAAGTATTTTATTTTATTATTTTTTTGAAGAGGGGGGACTGTTGTGAAGAGGTAGTTTTCTAAATTTCTCTTTCAGAGGATTCATCACTAAATAGAAATGCATTTGATTTATAGGTGTTGATTTTATATCCTGCTACTTTGCTTAATTCTACTATTAGTTCTAGAAGATTTCTGGTGGAATTTTTTGCATCCTTTAAGTATAAAATCATATCATTGGCAAATAATGAGAGTTAAAGTTCTTCTTTTCCTATTCATATCCCTTTAATTTCTTTCATGTGTCTAATTGCTCTGGCTAGACTTTCAAGGACTATGTTAAATAGAAGTGGCAAAAGAAGGCATGCCTGTCTTGTTCTAGTTTTTAGAGGAAATGCTTTCAAGTTTTCTCCATTTGGAGTGTTGGAAGTCTTGGGTTTAGCACAGATAGCTTTTACAATGTTGAGGTATATTCCTGTTATCCCTAGTTTTACTAGTGTTTGGAACATGAAGGGGTGCTGTATTTTGTCAAATGTTTTGTCTGCATCGATTGGGATGATCATATCATTCTTATCTTGAATTCTGTTGATGTGATGCATTACATTTATTGATTTCCATATGTTGAACCAACCTTGCATCCCTGGGATGAACCCACTTAATTATGATGTACTATCTTTTAAATATGTTTTTGAATTCGATTTGCCAGAATTTTATTGAGAATTTTTGCATCTATGTTCATCAAGGATATTGATCTGAATTTTTCTTTTCTTGATGTATCTTTGTCTGGTTTTTGTATCAGATGATACTAGCCTGACAGAATAAGCTTGGAAGGGTTCCCTCCTTTTCTATTTAATAAAATAATTTGAGGAGTATTGGTGTTAATTCTTCTTTGAAGGTCTTGTAGAACTCAGCTGAGAATCCAGCTAGACCCATTTTTTAAGCACACTACTCTGCATAAAATCGAGTTCCTACAGATGGAGCAATTCAAACCCAGACCTCTGGAGACCACCCCTTTCTTTTTCCACTTTATTCCAATTAGATGCATTCATATAAATATGTGCACAGAACACTCTGTCTCCCCCTCAGAAGCTGTCACCATACCATAGCATAAAGATGCTGATCCTTCCCTATCAGGACCCCTGCTGCAAGCTCCATAAGCCAGAAGCATACCTATTTGTTTGATCCTGTAGTTCCCAAAGCCAAAGAAGTACCTAGCATTTAACTGGTGCTCAAACTCTGTGGCTTGACAGAGTATGCAAAGTCATTTTTCCTGCTTCTTTCACTGGAAACAGTCACTTGTTAGTGTCACATTAACCCTTTCACTGAATTT
The DNA here is from genome assembly GCF_001458135.2 of Marmota marmota marmota. NCBI lineage: Eukaryota > Metazoa > Chordata > Mammalia > Rodentia > Sciuridae > Marmota > Marmota marmota. The sequence continues at coordinate 3,383,112 of NW_026000103.1, forward strand.
TCCCCCTAAATTTAGAGAGCAAATAATGTCACAAATGGTTAAGAAAGTCTTCAAGCTGTACTGAAAGCTTCCTAGAAACAACCCTGAAAAGAAGCTCAGCCCTAAAAAGAAAATGCTTATGCCAAGAAAATTAAGATTTCAACATGCCCACAAAAGAATTATCAGATTAATTTCAAAACTATAACAAAATATTGATATTTTTCAGGTCTATTTCAAAAATATAAACATAAGCATCTAAGCCAGAAACAGCCTCAAGCCATCAATAAGCCAACCCTCCACTTTTCAAAGCGAGTCTCCCACAGCTGTGGACTGTGAAAAAAGCATAGATGATGTTAAGGATAATGAAAAGCAGAAGAATGAAAAATGTTTTAGGGACCCTTGGAACTTCATACTACACCCAGGGTTTGTACTCCATTTAACCCTAGTCACTTAACCCATTTAAAGTGCTGACTTGTAACCCTGTTACCCAACCCAGCTGATGTGACTATCCAGTGTGCTGGGGATTTGCTTTCTCTAGGACAGAAGCTAGTGACTAAAAATTAAGCCTTCACATTTCCCATCTATAGAACTGCCAGAAGTCTTATTTGGTGAGCTTACATTATAACAAAATCCAGAAAAGGACACCAAGAGAGACAGCAGCAGGGACATTTACAAAGGCCAAGCTTTACCAAATCCATCCTATGCTAACATGACCATGAAAATATGAACAAGAGCGAGTATCAAAACACTAGGCTGCTGTGTTAACTATACGCTGTGAAAGCAAGAAACCCATTCTGAAAACCCACTCCTCTTTCAGCAGCAAGGTATGCAACAATCAAATAAAAGTTTGCTGAACTGGACACACCCACAGAATTATTGAATGTCATCATCTTTCCCAAGGAAAGGGAGAAGATCCTGTTCCCTAGCAATCAGAAACTGGAATGTCCTAATTAAACACATTCTTTTGGATAAAAAAAAAGACATATAATCTATTCCTGTAGTCTCCTAACTGAATATAAACTCCAATCAATAAAGAAAACTTCAGTATGCAGGCCACTGATAGTTTTATTTGTAAGTAATATACATCTTACTAATTAAAAATACAACTTTCTAAGCTTAAAAAATATATAGAAATGTTATATTCTAATGTTTTCCCCAAATCGCCATATTTCCTATGTGTTCAATGTGGATCTATTCCACGCCACAACTGAATGAGACGTTTTTATTGAATTAGAATAAAACTTCACGTTACACTCAAACTATAGCTAGCATGATTTCTTTCACAATGTATAAGATTGTGTGGATTTCTGTGCTGTGCCAAAAAATGAATTACTTAAAAATAAATGTGAGAATAGTGAATAATCTGCTATGTGTACATCATTACCTATTTTTTTTTTT
>NW_026000103.1:3385768-3441918 GCF_001458135.2 Marmota marmota marmota
CCTCAAAACCCCCACAGAAACACCACCTCTATGCCATAAATCAAAACTGGAGTCTCAAACGATAAACATACACAGGCAGGCTCTGGACACTTTCTAATGCAATCAAGGATCATGTATTAAATCAGCTGGTACTTATCTTTCCTTCTCATCATTCTGATTGGATCTATATGCTAAGTGCCCAACTGTTTCTAAAAGTGTCCTAATCCTCTATAGTCTACAGAAGAAAAAGCTGTGACCAAAAAATAATCACTTGTCCAGCCCCACCATGCCCACAAAGCAGCAGGCATAGACGGGACTTCACACTCCCCATCTGCAAATGGAATTTGGAAGGTCTTGGTACCAAATACAATAAACTAAAGAATATTTCAGCTCCAGAGAATGTTAATCAGCATTAATGTCTTTAATTAGTGCATCTTTGACCTTTACTAGTTTCCAGCCCCACTACAATAATGTAACTATAACAAAGGTCTTAACAAGAAAAGGCAAGGAGTCAAAGCATGTGTCTTTTTCTTTTTACCCACCGGTCTGCCCTTCCCTTCCAGTCCACTTGGTGGTCCTCCTGACACTGAAACTCTGTGAGGTGCTCTCCTGAAAGCTTCTCACAAGGACAAATGTGTGTGAACTCAAGGTTTTACAACCCGTGCTACTTTCTGAAGTGTCCAATACATACTCATCAATAGTCTAACACAGGGCTGGGAGATTGCTTGCCAAGTATGCACAAGGTTCTGGGATGAAGCCCCAGACCACAAAATAAAGAACAGCAGCAGCAGCAAGAACAATAATAATGATAGTCTTACAGGGACATACTGTTTTGGAAAAGTATTATGAAATGAAAGGTAATATTAGAAATTTGTGAATGAAAGACTTCCACTATCTTGTTATCAGCATTATTTATTCATTAAATATTTCAGAGGCTTCATTTAAAAAAAGGCTGGTAAAGATATTTTACAGCTTTCCAATTAATTACCACAAATCCACCCAGTAATGCACTAATTCATTTACCAAAAAAAAAATACACTTAACTTAAATTATGTGTTAGATCCAGCAAACATGATCAAAGGCATAGTCCCAGTTCCCAAAGACAAGGATGCTGAGGCCAGTTTAAATTTGAAAGTCACTTGGGAAGGCTGTCAAAAATGAGGATTTTTATGTCTTCCCCAAAGAGACTTGGCTCCAGTAGAACAGGACATGAACTTGAAATCCACTCTTCTCTTCAGCACATCCAGGTGACTCCACAGCAAGTTGCCTGGGACCACATCTTAAACAGCAGACTAACAAAGGGAGAATCTATACAGAAAGAAATATTCAAGGAAGCACCTTAAAGTCTAAATCAGTAGTCAGAACAAAATTATAGGACTTCAGGGGATTAAGACACCTGGACACAAGCAAATACAGAAGGTAGATCTTTCAGAAGACCATCGGTGAAAATGAAACACAGACAGACAGGAAAGAAATAGGCTTAAGGTGAGCCAAAAAGGCTCTTTGGATATAAAATAAGAGGACCTACTAAACAGGGCAGGATATAGTGTTAGACTGCCAAAAACCAGTATTTTGGATCTGTAAGTATCACTGTACCCAAACTATCCTTCAGAACCACTAAGTGGCATGGTTCTAACAGAGATGACAGCACAACTTCAGGAAAAAGATTTCAAACATGTATTTCATTTCTATCACAAAGCTATAACAACACTTCACTGCAATTAAAACAATGGGATTATAGATATCATACGACCCCTTGGCTTACTAACCGCACAACATGAGGCCCAGAAAAGCCTTATGACTAGGCCTAGATCACACCTGTCATAAAAAGCAGAACTGGAGCTACAACCCAGGTCTCCATGCAATCATCACATCTAAAGGTCAATGTCCCAATTCATCTCCGAGTCCTCAACAAAGACCAAATTCGGAACTTTGAAGCAGCTTCATACAGTTTGATGGACAGAAAGCATCAGGGGAAAAAGGGCAATTTAATTTTCTAGAAATAATTAAAACATGCATTTTTACAAACAGCTGGTATTACACACCACCATATGTTGTGCTAGGGTGAATGTTTCTTCTAAAAATATTAAAGCTTCTCTGATGGAAAAGGATCTGAGATCAATTCTTAGCTGGCAACCTATACAAAGCCTGCTTCACTCTGAAGATTTGTAAAAAGGCAGCTGGCAGGATTTCACCCTTTAATAGTTAGAGCCCATTATACAATTCTTCCTTGAGCTGGACACTTCTAACCAGAACTTTTAGCTTAAAATTAAAGCTGAGTGGGAAAGGAAAGCTGGGTATAGTGGCACATGCCTATAATCCCAGCAACTCAGGAGGCTAAGGCAAGAGTATTGTGAGTTTGAGTCCAATCTTGGCAATTTAGCAGGGTCCTAAGAACTTTAGCAAAATTCTGTCTCAAAAAGGAAAAGTATTATGAAATTAAAGGTAATATTAGAAATTTGTGAATGAAAGACTTCTCAATTTGGGATAGAGCTGGGCATGGTGGTGTGCACCTGTAATCCCAGTAATTTGGAAGGCTGAGGCAGGAGGATCACAAGTTCAAAGCCAGCTTCAGCAATTTAGCAGGGCCTTCAGCAATTTAGCCAGACTGTCTCAAAATAAAAAATAAAAAGGCTGGAGATGGGCTGGGGTTGTGGCTCAGTTGTACAGCACTTGCCTAGCATGTGTGAGACCCTAGGTTGGAGCCTCAGCACCACATAAAACTAAATAAATAAAACAAAGGTTTATCAAAACTGAAAATAAAATAAAAAGGCTGGGGATGTAACTCAGTGGTTAAATATCCCTGGGCTCAATTCCTGGTAACCAAAAAAAAANGAGAGAGAGAGAGAGAGAGAGAGAGAGAGAGAGAGGGGTGAGGAAAAAAAGAAGGTGGGGGAAGGAAACGGGTAGGGAAGGGAGAGAGGAGAGCTACCCCTTATAGGAAAAACAAAAACAAAAACAAACTTCCAAGCTACTAAAGCTTCCAGCTACAGATATATGTTGTTACTGTGTCATGTCTCACCTTAAGACCTTCACATTAGTCAAAATGTCTTAAGGGGCTGGGTGGTGGCTCAGTGGTAGAGCACTTACCTAGCATGTGTGAGGCACTGGGTTCGATTCTCAGCACCACATATAAATAAATAAAGGTCCACTGACAACTAAAATATATTTTTTTAAAAATGTCTTAAGTCACCAAAGCATGCTGCATTGCATTAGGTGGGACCCAGAGTTACACATATTTACATCAATAGATAAATGTGGATATACACACTGGGTTGTCTCCAGAACTAGAGCTGCATTTAAGTTTGGAACCTCATTTGAAAAACAATGAGGCTACTCTGTTTCTATCAAAAAATTATATTCAGTTTGGGGGAGCATTTTGGGAGGTCAAGGGGTTAGGAGAAGAGTTACATATTTATAAAATGTCCATGTGCTAGTAACAATGTTAAATACTTGATCTATTTTGGCTCTACTTTAAATAAATACATTGGTTTGAATGATGAAATCATGCTCAAAAGAAGAAACTGAGTCTGAGGAGAGGGTAAGTTTGCTGTGTACACACAGTCACATCTCTAATGTTCAGTGATTTGTGCTTTATAGTGCAAAATACCAACTCAAAGGAACATCACTCTTTTGACCAAAATCAACTCAGAACTCTTAAGTTTCTTATACATTCATCTTCAAAACCACCCTGTACAACAGAACAAGAAAGAAATGTTGAGATGTGAAGAGGTCAAAATACAGCAGGGGAGTCTAAAGCCAAATCACCCAGATCACTATGACATTACTGAGTCACCAGAGCTGTAAAAATCAAGAACCATTGCAGTTTGTGTATAAAGAGCCACACAGCCACCCTGGACCCCAGGTATCTTTCCTGCTAATGCCTCTGGAACATCTATCTCAGAAGGTTTACCTAGGTTTTACCCTTTGTTTGTACATTATCACAGAGGGATGAAGGGACATGGTAGAATAATAAATACCTTCTCATCAGAGCACAGGCACTCCAGTTTTTTAATTGTTGATACTCATAGCATTACATGCAAATTATACTCTCAAATAAAAATAAAAATTTTCATGGCAGTGTGAAATCTAAAACCCCTTGTAATTATGATGACGGTATAATTTCTAACTTTTAAAGTCAGATAACAGAATCTGCTTGCTAAAACTTCCCTTGTTACTTTTCTTTCCCCAACTGAGATCACTTTAGGTGAGAAGGCCAGAGTTTCAGAATCTCAGCCCAGAAGAGCTCTGATCAGGGACAGGAATGAACCGCAACATTGTTGTGGATCAAGGACCTTCTGAACTACACCATTTTTCCCCAAAGTGCAAACTGATTGTCTGCCTCTCACAGGAAGGTGAGCTGAGAGCAGCCAGGGTCACTACCTATGCTATGGGTGATGTGAAGCTCTGTAGCATGAGCAAGATGTCTCTGTGGTGAGTGCTAAGAAACATGACAGATGATCCTTTTGTTCCTTGAGTGCACTGCAAGAATACAGGCTAGTTTTGGAATCTGGCTGATTATATTGGTAGTTCCTAATCTTCTATTTAATAGCTTGAACATGTTATTCAACTTTTAATACCTACACTGCAGGGAAGTCCTGAGAATTAGATGAGGAGAAGGTACATACAGCACATAATCCAGGATCTGACACACAGTGGAAGTTAAAGCAGATCATCCTGGCCCAGGGAAGCAGGCTGGAGAGGGAGGGCAGCCCCAGAATTCTGAAGTAATAAAAGGTCATTTTTTCAAGTCCTCCTTTCCCTTGACTCTTCCACAAATTAAAGGGCTCAGAAACCCATGAGGGAGGAATGTGGAAGGCAAATCCAGTCGTTCAAAGAAAGGTGAAGAAGACGTACTGGCGGCCATGCTGCAGTTGAAAGGTTGTCAAATGCCTGTCAACAAGAATTTGCAGAAGGCTGTGGAAGCCTTTCCTCATAAAAACACATTCATGCAGAATATAATATTTTGTGTTTAATTCCAGGATATCCAGGGACCACAAATCTTAGGTAATTGCTTTTGTGTTATTAGTAGAGGTTAGTTGTACATGCCTTGAAGTAACTGCACTAGCTGGACATTATTTTACTTTTAAGAAACAAATGGAAAAAAAAACAATACTACAATTTGAAAAATGCATGAGCACGAAGCCCTTAATAAAACAGCAAACACAAACATGAAGCAGGAAATATGAGAGAGGAGAACATGACTCACTAAGGCCTGTGTGAAGCTCAGAGGGGCTTCTGCAAGGGGCACCCTCGAGTTTCTATAACCTCAGGCTATCTCCCCAACTGCCCCTCACAAAGCTCACCCTCTACAACACTGTCCATTCCCAAACATGGGCTCAGGCCAGAGCAATCTGAAAATCTAACATGGGCTGAGATTCCCTTGACATACGGAGGCAAAAAAGAACAGGTGCCAAGTAGAGGTCAGAAACCATCCCAGACCTGCACCTGCCAAGCACACAAACACAGGCTCCCGCAGGCTCCATCTGCTGTGTGCTGTGGCAGAGCCCCCTCTGTGAACCATAACCAGAGAGCCAAGATGACACCTTTCCACCCCCACAAGATGGTCCATTAGCTCAGGTGAAGGAGATCCAATGAGGAAGTCTAAAACAAAGGAGAAGAGAACAGCTTTCTGCCCTGCTCCAAAAAAAAAAAAAAAAAGTGCATGCCAGGCCCTTCCCAAGGAGGATGACTAGAGGGGAGGGAACACAACCTGTCGGACCACCACTAACCATGGCTTACAAAGACAATTACGAAAGCAATCTTCATCTCAGGCATCCTCTGAATATATATGCTTAATTGAACAACTGCAAATCAAAATTGCTCTTCCTCATTACATCAAGGTTTCTATTTGATTAAACACCAACCAAAAAATGGAGGGTTTCTCAAGTCTGGTCTCTTACTTCATAGAGCAGGGAGAATCCCTTCAAATACAAAAGTTTCCAGTCCTCACCTTTTCTCCACTAAAAGGAATCTAGGCTCCTCAAAGAAAGGGCTGATTCCAGGGCCAGGGGAGAGTATATACAAGATGAGCCTGAACATCTTGCTATACCAGAGAGTTCTCAAAAAACTAACAAGTTCTCTGGGGGGTGGGCATGAGAACAGGCTACCTGGCACAAATGAGTACAGCAATGAATCGTAAACCAACAGGAGATGGGAGTTCATGAGTCCATGCCATTAATAATTAAATAAATATGAATGAAGGACTCTCTTGCTTACAGAACACTGAGGGCAGCTATGCACATGGAAGGTGTACTGAGATAGAAAACCCTGATTGTACCCATCACAGCAAATACTGGACCTAGTAAAAATCATCAATAGATGTTAAACCTTGTACTTATTTTGATGAGAAGCAGGGTTATCTGCATTATTTTAAAGCATCTCCCATAGACTTGCAAGTGAAGAAAAAATAATAACAATTAAATGGTAGAGACACTGAACAGCATTCTGATGGCATGATCAAAGGCATCCCCATCAATCAGGCTTCCTTGCCTGCAGATGTGAGACCCTGAGAAGGACACAATGTCAGCTCTGCAATATTCCAACTGAGACTACATAACCTTTATCAATCATGAGGAAATATCAAACAACCCCAATGGAAGACCACTGTAGGTCTTAATGGGAAGAATGAATTCTTAAAAATTATCAATGTCATAAAAAGTAAAGTAAGGCTGTGCAACTGTTTCAGTTTAAAAGAAACTCATCAATGATATAAAAACACCTGTCACAGTCGGTACTTATGGGGAAAGTGTAATAAAAGACATCGCTGGGTCAACTGGTCAAGTTGTCATATGAATGTGAGAATTGATTTATATTTAAAAATGTAATTTACTGGAGTTGAAACAGTGCTGTGGTTCTATAAGAGGATATCTCAATTCTTAGGAAATAAATACTTAGTAATATGGAGGTAAAGAGCTATGATATATTAATATATCCTCAAAACAATTCCCAAAATACTGTGTGTGCATACACATGCACACATATCTATACATGTGTGTCTGTAGGAAATAATAAAGCAAAGAGGTTAAACACAACAACAGGTAACTCTGAGGAAAGAATGCATAGATATTCTTTGTACTCCTTTTGTGTACCTTTGAAATTATTTCTAAATGAAAAGTAAAAACAAAGAAAAATACATTGTTCTCTCATATTCTGATTACATTTTCTTGAAATATCTCCATGGCTTACCTTCCAGCACATCATTCTCCTCTGAATTTCCTACATTCTCTCTGACTTCTAGAGGTAAATCCTCTTCAATTCATTTCCTAAAATTAGTGGGTCTCTTGTCTATGCAGGATCCTAGAATCTTGCTTAGATCCACAGTCTCACTGACAAGACACAGCTTTCAAATCTGGGGACCTAACAAAGAAACCCCACCAAAGAACCCTCTCATTCCTCACCCCTATGACTGATAGGCCCACTCAGATGGAAGGGCCAGAAAACAAATGCTGTATTTCACACTTGGAACAGTAGCAAGCTAGAATGAAAGGAAGGATTATTTTTTAAATTACTCAAAATAAAGGGAAGAATTGAAAAAGAACAAGTATAATTTCACTCTGCTATATTATAGTAAGTAAAGTTCTTAGATTCTAAGAAACCAAAGCCACGAATGTCATAGTTTTCAAGTCTTCGTTATCATGTCACAAGCAAATACCCAGCTAAATGAGTGTCCAGCAGGTGAGAATCGGGGATCCATTATTCTTCACTTATCAAGGCTGCCTCTCACCTCCCTCATTTCAAAATTCAGAATATTGGGACTCCCTGCTATTTCACTATCTCAGGGAATAGGACAGGTCCAGGGTTACATCAGAAAACAATAATCCCAATTAATATTAATTGCCCAATCCCAATTAATATTCTTTGACAACTTTTTACCTGGTATTATGGTCTGGATGTGAAATATCCCCCATAAGCTCACCTGTCAGACAGTGCAAGAAGGTTCAGAGGAGAAATGACTGGCTTGTAAGAGTCTTAACCCAATTAATGATTTAATCCCCTGATAGTGATTAACTGAGTGATAGCTAAAGTGGTAGGGTCTGGATGGAGGAGGTAGAAATTGGGGCATAGCTTTGGGTATATATTTGTATCTGGTGAGTGGTGTGTGTGTGTGTGTGTGTGTCCATCTCTGTCTCTGTCTCTCTCTCTCTGCTTCCTGATCACCATCATGTGATCTTCTCCCTGCCATACTCTCCCGCCATGATGTTCAGCCTCACCTTAATCCCTGAGAAATGAAGCCAGCTTTACTATAGACTAAGTCTGAAACTGTGAGCCTCAAATAAACCTCTCCTCCTCTATAGTTGTTCTGGTTGGGTCCTTTAGCCACAGCATCAAGAAAAGCTGACTGAAACACCTGGTATCACTTTTTTGTCTTGTAGAGGATAAAAAGAATAAAGTTGAGGACACCTCTGATGGAACTTGGATAGCTCACAGGTGGGGCTGGATCTGGAAACAGGAGGTTTTCACTCACAAGTGACCTAGGCACCCAATTCCAGTGTCCCAGTTACCAGGGAGCATTTCAAACTTCTAAAGGGAGCATCCCTTTTTAGGAATGCTACTGAAATTACAACCCAGCCCTGGCAAATTTCTGCCTAAGAACTGGAAGCAATCCTCCCTTTTGGACACTGCAGATGGCTTATTTGCATATTCTAATTCAGCCAGTTGATGATTGTTTGGGGGCATTATGGGAAGAAGCAGATGGGTGGCCAAACTTTTTTTTTTTTAATGTGTCACTCTGGCGAGTAACCAGGCTAATAAATAATCCCTAAATAATAAACTTTCAAATCAATTCATAATGCATATTCATTAAAAGGTTGCAGAAAATGCCAAAATGACAAATAGAGAAATAGCCTCGTCCTAGTTTGACCAAAATTTACGTTTGCAAAAAATTGAAAGATGCCACATTCCATGGCTCTAGAGAGACAAGGGCTATGGAAAACCAAAGTGGAAACATTATAGAGGTTGGAGAGCAGAGCAGAGTAGAAAATGAAGTAGAAAACTGGGGCAATTACTGGCATAATTCCAGTTCAAAACTCATCCTACCTATGCCCCAAATAAAGGAATAAAGTAAAATTTGTTTTTGTCCTGAATTACGCACATAATAGCTTTAATCCTCTATGATTTATCACAGAATCAGAGAAAGTATACACACCTGATAGGTCCAGTACCCTCCTAGCTATTGGCCAGTTTTAGGTAGATTTAATCTCAAGTCACTTAAACATCCTTCAGGCATCAATACTTGTCTAAAGTTAAAGAGCAATGATCTTAATCCCCCCCCCTTTTTTTATCTGATTGTATTTCTAAAACTTCTTGGCAACATTCCGTGTGGAATCAGGAATTGACTTAGAACCTGGCTCTGCCACTTTGGATGTCCATGAGCGTATCACTTAGCTTCTCAGTGCTTCAATCTCATCAGTTACCTGGAGACAATAATGTGTCTACCCACAGGGCTGTTGGGTGTTTAAATGAGCAACATATATAAAGTTAAAACAGTGCCTGGCACTTAAGAACCATACAAACATTTCCAATTATTGTTTTTATAAATTTATTCCTTATTAGATCTGCAATAAACAATATAGTGTGTGGTAAATAAAAGATACTTCATAAATATTCACTGAATGGCTATTTTAGGCATGCACTAATCACATGCCAATAAGATTCTGGCAAAAGTAACCCCTAATGCTGTATATCTGCTAGCTCTTTAAAATGTGAAATGAAGCCTCAATTTAACTTCATGGATTAAGATGTAAAGAAAATGGCTCTAAAATTTATTTTTTTTAATTTAAACTTTTAAAAAATAAATTGTTCCATGGGCTGGGTTTGATCCTAAGCACCACATAAAAATAAATAAATAAAACAAAGTTATTGTGTCCAACTACAACCAAAAAATAAATATTTTTAAAAATAAATAAGTAAATAAGTAAATAAATAAATAGATTATTTCGACTACTCAATTTGGGTACTCTTACCCTAAAATTTTTTTATAATGTTTAACTCTTAGTTTCCTGACCAATTAAAAAAATGTCCAGCCATCTGTTTAATTTCCCAGAAAACATCAAGAGACTACATCACAGACTCAAAAATCGGGTGAAAATTTTTAACATCCCATGCTTGCTAGTGGGAAAATAACCAATACATTTTGTAGTGTATATGAAGAGTCAATAAAAAGTTATATACTCTGATTCCCTTTAAAAATACTCCCTAGAGTTGGGGGTATAGCTCAGGGGGTATAGCTAACATATACATAGCCCTAGGTTCTATCCCCAGCACTGAAAAAAAATAAACAATCAGAGGACAAATATTTATATATAAATGTGTTCATGCCAATGTTCTATTGTGAAAAAAATTGGAAATAATCTAAATGCCAATAGATGAATGAAATAAATTCTGGTTCACTCAACTATTCTTGTAATTTTTTAAGCAGCAATTTAACAGTGAGATTTTTGAAACATATGTAACATAATAAGGGAAATACTCTTCCAACATGAAGGAGGTTCAAAAAAATGAAAGCTATAAGGAAATACACTCAAGAACAAAGGCAGCTCTTTCTAGCCACTCAGATCCAGATGGTTTTCTTCTCTATGCCAGAGTTCAAACCTTAGTTGCCATCTAATAGATGTCAGATTTTGGGCAAATTGCTCTTCCACAATTTGCGAACTTGTAAGTATAACAGAAGTTTGAAGGTCAGTTAACACCAGTAAAATACCAAGCACAGTGTCTGGCACACAAATACACTGCACAGGTGTTGACAATATTATTACCTTTCTGTGGTAGATTCTTCATGATGATCCTAAATTGTTTTGGGAACTTAAAAAACTAATACATATTAATAAAAGTTCTGAATATCTTAATAGAAACCAAATGAAGCAAGAATGCAAATCAATATATAAATCCATAATCACTTCTCTGAAACCTCTGGAAAACAAAAAAAGAACATGAGTGAGGCCCTGTTTTTGATTCCCAAGTACCACAAAACAAGCAAACCACCAGAATTTTTCAGATTTTTCAACAATGATAACAGTGTATTGACCATGCTATATAACATCCCACACTAGGTCTAGGCTAACACCCTAAAATCAAACACATAAACATTTACACAAAATCTGGTAAATCAAGACTATAAATACCTACCTATCAACAAAGATTCCTGTATGTAGAAACTTTACCTACTCAGAGCTTTATAAATTTGAATTTATAAATTCAACTATGAATTAGGAGTCATGAATCTATCCTATCATAATGTCTGCAGCACATGATCTATTTCTGCCACCTTGGATGCATGGAGAAAAGATGACCATTTCCTAGTCCTCACCTCTAGTAATATCCTATTGGAGCAGGATGTACTGGGGCTATAGCTGATGCCTTAGGCTGAATAAAGCTTTATAGGGGTGTTCTGTTCTGTACACTGAAAAACTGCTTAGAACTACCCTTGATCTCTGCCTATCAGATGTCAATAGCACCTTTGCAGTCATGATAACCAAAAATGTCTCTAGACATTGCCAAAATCATCCCTACTGAGAATCAGGGTCCTATTGCAAAACAGTAAGTAAACAAACAAACAACCACTTTCTGCTCCAGATTCCACAAGAGAACCACAAACTGCAAATTTCTGCTGGAGTACTGTTTACTTCAGAAAGTCTCACCCCTCTCCTCTTCTCCATGCTAGTCTCCAAGCCACCAAAATGACTTTTCTAATTTTGCCCCAAATTACACAACATTCTTTTTACAAGTTGCTGTTTTAGCTCCCACTAGGGTCTACCCAAAATATCAGATCCCACATTCTCTCATGCTCACAGAACATGGTTGTGATATGCAGCCTTCCTAATAGGCCATTTCTCACACTAGAGTGAGTGAATAAGCTGCAGACAACAGGAACATGCCTCCAAAGGCAGGACATTTGTCAGCTGAAAAATCAAAGGTTTAGCTAGTTTCCAGGAGACAGGAAGAATCACAAAGGTCAGCTCTTCCCAGAACTCATGCCAGTGAGGCACCTTGAAAATGTGATGCCCAAGCAGGTCTGAAAAGTCAAATCTGACAGCATATTTATGTTGGTGTAGTGTAGCCCCAGTACACCACGTGAATACTTTAAGTCTTTAATATTCTAATTATTTTATGACAGTCCGAGAGATAAATCAAGAACACTGCATTTCACCAATTTATTTAGCCATGAAATCCCATCTTCCTTCTACTCCAACAATGTCTATTTTCCTGATGAGGAAAGGAGCATTAATCTGGGGAACAGAGACGAAAACTCCAGGGGCAACTCTGGAACCCTCTTTGAAGCTATTGGTTTCCACTTCTTTCTAAACAAATCTACTATGTGTATAGTTTTATATACTACAGCATTAGTCAAAAGATTAAAATGGAAACATATTAAATAAAACATCTACCAGTAGTATATTTGTTAAGTAAATCATGACATATTAATTCACAAGACCATTATCCAAGCATGAAACGTTGAGGAAGTTTTTCGGGCACTGAAACAGAAGGGTCTATACAGTGCATGAAGTGAAAAAAACCAGGCAGACATGGAATATCATATTCGATCATCACTGCTGGTATAAGAAAGGAGAGGAGAGGGAGCATTTTTCAAAGACTTTGGAAACATGTGACAGTAACACTGGTTACCTCCAGGGAAGAAGACAAGGTAGGGGAAGGAGCAGAACAGACATCACCATTTAACCTTTTGCACTAGCCTAACTGTATTATATATTTGGAAATTAAGTTTAAAATAAGTATATAAACTAATTTTACCAATCTCTGGAAAATAAAAATCAAAAACATTAGAATGTAATACTCTACAGGCTATATTAGTAAAAATGTCAAAGAACTTTACTATATCAATGATGATTCTGTACACTGATACCTTCTTGTTTTTTAAGAATAAAGGAGAAAATAATTTTTGATAAAGCTGTAACTACTTATTCTGCTTTGTGATTTCATAAAGACAATCTCATTATTAATTTGTTCTATTACGTGCAGACATCTCCCTTCTCCCTCTTATACCATTTCATAAAAAAAAAATAAAACACCTCCATAAAAAAACACAACAGTTTATTTCATTAGTTCAGTGCATAAAGAATTAGTTCTGGCAAATTTCTCCTTGTTGGTTCCAATGTTTTAAAGTGCTGCTACAACCAATGAGCTGGAGTTGGAGTTGGAAGTTCTACCCATATGCTGTGTTTGTCCTCAATGTAACAAAATGCAGCTGCCACTTTTATGATAGATGGTCCCTGACTCACTGTGCATCACATCATGTAGTTGTGCTTCTTTGCTACCTTGGTAGCTCTTGTTCTGTTGATTTTGTTGCTGGTGTTGTTTTGACACTAAGAACTGAATCCAGAGCTTAACACATGCTAAGTACATGCTCTTCCATTGAGCTATTCCCCCTACCCCTGTCCCTTTTTGTGTTTGTTTTAATAAAAATCTACAAGCTTCCTAGTTTATCCTTTTCCCTGAAATCTAAGAGTTTATCCAATGTGTGATACAGGTATACACAAAATAGCTTCAATAATATTTTCCATAACACATAAGGTTGATGTAGGCTAAACATAACAATGGGCAACTCTCCACTACTGAGAGCCTCCTAAGCAGGGAGACCTGGAGAAAGCAGAAGGCCAGCTTCCTCAGAATCATGATTCCCATAAATAACTCTCCGGATATTCTCATAAATACCTACTACTGAGCACTAATATTAAATTTCTTATATAGAGATCTACAACTTTTCATACAATAAATCAATGATACAAGACTATTTTTTAAATTACTAGAACAAATTATCAACTGATTTAAATAATTATACTGCCATTATGACTAAGTTAGTTATAATGGTTAGCATTAAAATTTTTTCAACTTTTTCTTAATTTTTTTTTTAGTTATACATGGACACAATCTTTATTTTATTTATGTGGTGCTGAGGATCAAACCCAGTGATTCATATGTGCAAGGCAAGTGCTCTGCCACTGAACCACAACCCCAGCACTTATTTAACTTTTAATTTTTTTTTACAATAAACATGAATTAATAGGGGAAAATTAAAAATAAGGGAAAACTGAAAGATTAAAATGTTATATATTTTTAAAGGATCAAATTATTTGTAGAGTATACATATGGTCCATCATTTGGTTTTATTTGTGAATTGCTAAAAGGTCCTAGTAAACACTTCATGGAAAACACACCTACGCAGGTTCATAGCCTAGGCTTCTGGGGATCCTCGCCAGGAGGTAGATCTTTGAATTTCCAAACCCCTCAATAACCACTCAGTAGTAGTTCACTGGTGGTCCCTTAGCAGCTGAAAGCAGGTGGCACACAACTAGTGTCTATAGTAGTAGGGAGGGCCAAGGACAGAGGGACATAGAGGAGGGAGGTTAGGACATCCTCAGATGGACTTGATGGGGTGCTCATACTGATAGGTGGTACTGGACACCTCTGTGCATCCGTGGATGTTGGAAAATGCTATTGTGGAATCACCTTTATTAGGAAAAGTTTAGTGTGTTAAGAGACCTTGTAATTTTGCCCATGTCTATTTGTGTTTCCACCAGCCACATTCCTGTTATAACAACTGCCCCATATGAGCAAAAACAGCAAAGAACAACTTCACTTCGTAGGAAACAATATCAACTTTGGGGACAGCAAATTCCACAGCCTACTTTCCCGCTAAATTTTAGGAAACTTCCCTAATCTCCTTGAACCTCAGCTTCTCCATTTACAAAGCAGTGGTGGTAATAACAACAACAAACACAATTTGTAAGGTTGCTACTCTATGCAAGAATGTGCATGGTGCTAATGTAATACTCTCTGATACACTGGAGGTTCTCACTGCGTGCTGGCTGCCTGCCCTTTTCCCCCAGAGTTTGCCCTATTATGGAAAACAGCTATCCTGTCCCAATTCCAGAACCACTAAAGATTCTGACACAGATCTTTAGTGGGCCAGCCCCTCCTGCTCTCTGAAATCCTGCCAAGTCAATTTCCTTGACATAAGGGCTCAATCCAATCTTTCCCATTTCCTCCAACAGAGAGATCTTACTAGCCCAGTCAAATTTCCAAATCTAAAAGGGGCAAGAATTTTAATTATTTTCTCTTTTCAGAAACCATGCATTTCTCTCTCTCTCTCTCTCTCTCTCTCTCTCTCTCACTCACACACACACACACACACACACACACTCACACACACACACACACAACAGCAATTTTGTCAGGACTCTGAGAAAAGCATGAGATTTGCTACAAATGATCAGCACTTTGCAGCACTTAAAAATATAGTAATCAGGTCACAGAAAGAACCTTACATCCCAAAGAAATCTGTTAAGAAAGCATGTCCCCTAAGGTTGAAAAGATAGATAAATGGCATTTTGCCCAGAGCTTTCTCAAAAAAGAGTCAAATAACTGAGTCTGCCCACCAAAGAGGGAGAAGGAGACAAGAGTGTAAAAGAAGCACAAAACCCTTTAGAAAGTGACCACACAGACCTCCAGTATTGTCGTCATTCATTTGATTTACCAGGCAGCCTGCCAAATAAGGCGCCAGCAATTTAGTACCATTAAGATGAGCTTAGTTGGCAAGGAGGGAAAAGGGAAAAGGAAAGCTTTTCATGTTGCAAAAACCAAAATAAGAATTTCCGAATGACCATGTCAACACCATCAAAGCAATGAAATGCTAAAAAAAAAAAAAAAAACACTTCGGTGCACAGGAAAACATCTGCTAACTGACCACTTTTTTCCTGCTCACCTCACATTACATGCATTACAAAGTGACCATTGGGAAGCCCAAGAAACAAGCCAAGATTTTCTCTAATCAGTAAGGTATTCAGCAAGTCAGATTTGGTTTTTTGTTTTAAAAAGGACTTACATATCTAGAAGAAAACTAATTTGTTCTTTATTTGACAAATAAAAATCTGAGAGCTCAGCAAAGCAAAGGAAGCTGCCTTTCTCTGGGGCAGCACTAACAAATTAAATTAACAAATATTCAGAACTGCTGGGAACAGACTGCTGGGGGAGGGATTTGTGGTTTGTTGCTAAAAATATAACCATTGTTGTTATTTATCTAAACAGAATATTTTGTCATTTAAATTTTCAGCAACATAAGCTGGATATCTGATAAAGGCAGGCATAGTTGTCAGCCAGAGCTTGGATGGCACACAACTGTTTTTATGCAAAAAGTGGTTAAAATGAAGTTGCTGAAACTTCTCATGCAAAGAAAATGGAAAATAGCAATGTTTTATTTCTTCAATTGAATGCATTTAATATTGCCATTACTCCTTCACTGGGATACAGCTCTCAAGAGCCTAAAGCATGTGGCATTAGAATAGCAACTTCTCTCATTTAATATTACCATACAATGAAAGACAGCCTCAATTTCATTGAAGCTAAGAAAAAGGACAAAATTTTCTTTATTCCTGCTCAAAATAAGCATAAGGCAAGTAAAATGCCTGCAGGGAAAAGAAACAAAGCACTGACACATGCTACAGAACTGTTACGGTTTAAATATTAGGTGCCCCCAAAAGCTCATGTGTGAGACAATGAGAGAAAGTTTGGAGGTGAAATTACTGGGTTAGCAGAGCCTTAACTAATCAATGTGTTAACCTCCTGGGTGGTAACTGTAGACAGGCAGGGTGTGGTTGGAGGGGGTGGGTCCATGGGGGCATGCCCAGAGTTTATATTTTGTTCATGAGAGGACCTCTCTCTCTGCTTCCTGGTAGCGTGTTCCCATTCACCTTGCT
Source organism: Marmota marmota marmota (assembly GCF_001458135.2). Lineage (NCBI taxonomy): Eukaryota > Metazoa > Chordata > Mammalia > Rodentia > Sciuridae > Marmota > Marmota marmota. Next base: position 3,402,460 of record NW_026000103.1, read on the forward strand.
CTGCCACATTCTTCCACCATGATGTTCTGCCTCACCTCAGGCTGTCTGTGGACTGATTCCTTTAAACCATGAGCCTCCAAATAAAATATTCCTCCTCTAAAATTGTTCTTGTAAGGTCTTTTGGTTGCAGCAGAGAAAAAATTGACTAAAACAAGTATGGACCTTGAAGATGTTATGCTAAGTGAAAAATTCTGACAGAAAAGACCACATACAGTGTGATTTCATTCATATAAGAAATGTCCAGAATAGACATTTAATTGCCAATTCACAGAAGCAGAAGTACATCCATGATGGTCAAGAGCTTCTAGAAGTGGGGAGGGCTGTGGGGGGAATGACATATGGCTGCTAATGTGTATGGAGTTTCTTTGCATGTAACTGAACAATTCTAAAACTGACTGTGGTCATGGTTGTACAAATCCGTGAATACATTTAAAACCAGGAAATAGGGTACTATTTAAAAGCAAACTAAGTGTGAATTGTATGGCGTGTGAATTATGTCTCAATAAAATTTCAGAAAAATAAGAACATACTTGCCTACTTACAAATATACACACAAACAAAATACATTTTCTTAGTCATTCTCTTGTACACACACTGGCTTCCCTTTCTCTCCTCAAGAGAACAGAATACTTATTTCCCTCATTCTCTAGGATTGCTTGTTCTCTATAATTCTAGAACTGTGCTTTGAAAATTTTACTGTATGTAAGAATCACCTGTGCATTTTGTTGAAGAGCAGATAATGATTCTTGATGTCTGAGGTGGTGCCTGACAGTCTACATTCCTAGCTATGGGTCGTCCCACACCTAAAGTTGTACCACATACCAGGATCGTAACAAATCCTAAGTGCTAAGCACTGAGCAGAGCTACTACCCATAAGCCTCACCTAGGACACTCCTGGGAAGGATTTTTTCCTCCCTGTTCTCCAAAGCACAGACCTGGAAAGAGGTAATACTACTCTGGGAAGCCAGACTTTCCACACCCAGGAAGGTTCCAGATACGTTCTATGCCTGCTCAGCTGCTGAGAGACTTTCCACCAGGCACCTGCTCCCTCTGAGAATGTCCTCAGATGTACAACCCAACCAAATACTGTTAGCTACTGACTTTATAGAGTTGTTTCCTGTGTGAGAAAAGATGCAAAAGAGCTTAAAGAAGCACAAAGCAGTATGTTGCTTTGTAGTAAGAGAAGAGTATTGACAAAGGCAAGTTTTCAAGACATTCCTTGCCAGACACAAAAGACAAAGCAGTGGGCAAATTCTGCAGGGCAATTCCTAATGCCTACTTTTGTGGCACTGAAGATGGAGGTCATAGCAATGGGCCTTCCCCATGGGGTTTAGTGAGGATAAGCCCAGTTTGCAGAGGAGGAGAATTTCAGTGGCCAAAGATAACCAGCACCTTCTGAAAAGCAATAAAAGCTTAGTGCACGTCTCAGGGATCCACTGAAATCTGAGTCAAAGTCACTGTGAGATCATAAAGTTAATAATGAGGAGCTCCTGTTACCAGCCATGGAGTCTCAGACATGCCCATGCTTGATTCACACGCAGATGAAACACACTACCACAATGACAATATAACTCAGGTTGAGGATTATGCTATAGCCAGAAGGAACTGAAGCCAATAAAGCTCTACATGAGCTTCAGTTTCTATTAAATTGTAGTGCTCTGAAGAGAACAGAATACTTGTTTCCCTGTAGAATATAGAATAAATTTTATTTTCCATGAACAATCTCATCAAAAAGATGAAAAAAGAAACTAAAATGTTCTATATGTCTATTGTGTACCCATGTTTATTCCATGAAAAGGGAAGTTACTTTCATAAACAAGTTTTAAGAGACTTGTTTAAAAAAAAAAAAGAATGATGCATTTAAATGTTACAGGACAGTCTTAAAATCAGATAGCATTACTCTACCTATATATTTCCTATTATGGTTTAGATATGAGGTATCCCCCAAAAGCTCAAGTGTGAGACAACAAAGGAACTGTTTGGAGGTGGAATGATTGGATTGTGAGAGTTGTAACCAATCAACTGATTAATGCACTGCTACGGATTACCTGGGTGGTAACTGCAGGCAGATGGAGAGTGGCTGAAGAGGTAGGTCACGGGGGGTGTACCTTTGAGGTTTACATTTTGTTCATGGTCAGACTACCTATGAACTGAGACCTCTGAAACCATGATCCAAAATAAGCTTTTCTTCCTCTACACCATTATTGTGAGGTCTTTTGGTCACAGTGATGAAAAACCTGATGAAAACATTTTCTTACAGCAAAAGAACTGTTAATTTTTATGAAATGAAACACTTATATTTTCCTAATTTTCAAGGTTATTATATGAACATCAAAAATTAAAGAGATTTTTTACATCTTTCAGGAATTGAAATTTGTCAAATAAATCTTACAGAAACAGAGAAAATACAATTTTAATTCCAAATTCAAAAAAGAACCTTCACTAGAAAGTAATGAGAGCCTTGTTAACACACTGGCTTTGACATCTTTCTTCTCTTTATTCAGGCAATAATTTTTTAACTGTATTAGAGTTAGTATAGAGAGTCTACAACCTAAAAATAAAATAAGTATAATATATTCATTAAAAAGTATCCCTACAGGGCTGGGGTTGTGGCTCAGCAGTGGAGCGCTCACCTAGTAAGTGTGAGGCCCTGGCTTTGAACCTCAGCACCACATAAAAATAAATAAATAGAATAAAGGTATTGTGTCCAAATACAACTAAAAAATAAATATTAAAAAAGGTATTCTTACAACAAAAGGAAAAATCTCACTTTGAGGGGGCACTCTCCTATTTTTATTCTGCCTGTGAGTCAGCAAAAATTAACTTATAGAAGATAACTTAAGCTTTAAGAAAAAAAAACTTAGAAAATTTACACTTCTTAGGCTTTACTTTGAAAATTTTTGTTCCACACAACAAGAAAATAATCTAAACATCATTCAACTACTGTGCTATTTACACCCTGTTTAAAATATGAATTTCCTATTACAGTAAGCACACACCTACATTAAATAGTTATTCATTCCAAAAGTATTAACCACCTAAACCAAGTTAACATTTAGATATCGGCTTTTTCATGACTCTGGCACTAACCCATAAATTCTTTGAGAACAGAAACAGGTCTTCAATACCCTAATGCCCTAGAGCAGGTGCTTATTTAATATTGTTCATTAAATAAATGAAAGGAATCTGAGCCCTATGCTCACACACAGCACTGATCTCCACAAAGCTCATTTGTTATCACTTCCTTAAAATTAAGCAATCAATTAAAATGAGGAAAAGAAAGGAAGCTGTCATTTGTTATATACCAGACTCTTAACCTGCATTCATTTTGGTGTTTAATCCTTGCAATACCCTGAGGAAGACAAATCAGGACAAGGTACAACTTGCCCACAATTGCACAGCTAGAATAAGGCTGGTCCTCAATTCAAACTCGGGCCCAAAGAGTTAAAATTATATACAGGTGATATTTAATAGACTGACCAAGTTAGGGAAACACAAGTTGGTGGTATCAAGGACTCTGCCCTAATGTAGCCAATCAATCCTTCAGCAATTCATCTGCCTTAGAAAGTGCCTTTGACAGTGGCCAATCATATGTCTGGAGCTCTCACAAGCCACAAAAATGATTCCATGAGAACATAGGTATGGTGCATCGTGCTGGGGCTTCCAAGAACATCCAACCCCACCCTGCTCATCAATGTGCCTCATCGGAGATGACCTTGGGCCCTTCTCTGAGGCAGCCTCTGCTCCAAAGTGGCTCTGTAATGTGATTTACAATATTTTTTCAGGGCCCAATAATTCTCATTAATTCTCCCCAAACTCATATCAAGGATATGTTCAGAGGTTGCCCATTAGGTATTCACAGACCTGATAAGACCTGAAGATCCATTTAGAACACACAGGTATTTTCAGGCCTTTACTAAACATCATCCACCCTGGGCTCCTCTTCCCACTGGCTCCAGCTGGCAGAGGTCACCCAGCAAGGTCCCCAGCTCTCCACAGCCCATCTTGTCTGGCAGACTTCTCTCTGCCTGCTTAGCTTACATAGGCATCTGATTTACAGCCTCTGCACTTGCCAGAGTTTTATGGGTACAGAGACGATAAACCAAACAGCCTTTGATGATCTTCTTGAACAGGCTGAGCATCTTTGTTCTTTCCTCCTCTTCAGTCCCAACTCTCTTTGGCGACATCCCAGGAAAATTTCAGCCTTTGCTTATCTGATGCTTGCATTGAACAACCCTGACTACCTAGGTTCGAGCTCTAATACTCCCTCTTACAAACTGTGATCTTCAGCAAGCTATTATATCTCCTCACCTAAAAAATGGGAACGCCATAAATAACTATTTCACTGGGCTATGAGAACTGCTGTTCATTAAATGCTCAGTTTACCACTGTGCATGGAGACAGTGACAAAGCAGATCTACTATATGTATACAGACTTCCAACCACTAAACCAGAGCTGCTTTACTCAAAAACATACTTACCTAAAGAGCCATGCAGCCATCTACGTGGAATTTTATGTCCACATTCACCAAAACTAAAAAGGATTGATTAAGTCATATTTCCACTTGTTACTAAAAATCATGTTTTTCTCCATCTAATTTCAACCTCAAATCCCATTGACAACTCCTTGCTTTGAGCCTTGAAGAATGATTTCATTGGCTTTCTTGAAACAAGAATGTAAGAGGAGATAGTTAAAAAAAAAAAGCAAAAGCATTTGCAATTCTCTCAAATTTCAGGGCTCTGTTCCTGACAACACTCTGCTTAGAGAATGTCAAAGCAGCTTAAAATATCACTGTACTTCATGAATCAACAAATTGTCACTTCACTTGAGTAAAAATCAAAATACTTGTTGCTTCCAACTTATTTGGGTGAGAAAGAATCAAATCTGTTAATTTTATTCATCAGAATTTCCATTAATAGGTCTCTGCAGGGCTGTGGTTGTAGCTCAGTGGTAGAACACTTGCTTTGCAAGTGTGAGGCACTGGGTTTGACCCTCAGCACCACATAAAAAATAAAGGTATTATTTTCACCTACAACTAAAAAAAAAAAAAATAGGCCTTTGCAATAACATTTGACCCTAAAGGGGACAGCCTACAAATTCCAAATTCAAAAAAGAGATTTTATTCCCAAATACTTAACTTTCTCAGTTGTTTACATGCAAATGCAAATTGGCCTCCCAAAAATAAAGATTCCATTTTAATTTCAACAGAAGAGCTAAAAGGAAAGAAAAATCCTGAACTTCTCCAAGATAATGAACATTTCATATCATCATATTCCAGCATGGGCACCAGTATTTGGGATGAAAATCTTCAATAAATCATGAAATGAAATGCATTTGGTTCATGAGTTTGATCAGGTTGTCATCACAGATTATTTTCATTTCACCTAGGCAATTCTGCCATAGATGAAACAAACACAGAAGACAAGCTCTTGGAGCCTGCTGGAAGTTTTAGCCGCTCAAAATTTGAAGAAACAAGTCAAAACTACAATTATTGTTCTATGAGCATGTGATGTAAATATCTACATGCACAATAAAACAGTGAGCCTGTAAAAAATAATACTTTAGAAAAACCTTACTGTGATTTAATTGTTACTTAATTGTTAGCTAACTATGCCATCATTTTAGGAACCATCAAAAAGTAGTTCTTGCGTGGACACACAGCCTTTCTCTCCAGCAGCCCCTGCAAGGAGAAAAGGGGCTCCCACCAGAGAACATGCTCTTTGAATCATTATTTGTGGGTGTTTCCATCTTTCACCTAAACTCATGGGAAATCACAGGAGGCCCCTTCTCAACGGCTGACCCTCTGCTTCTAAATCATCATTTCACCACTAGACAAGGACCTGCCTTGACAAAAAACAGAGCTACTCAAAATACAGCTTGAATTTGGAAATTTTATTTAATTTTATTTAATTTTATTCATCTGTTGTGGTGGTTTCCTGCATTCTAGGACATGAGGGGGAAATGCCTGACACTAAATTCCTCCTTCACTCCCATATAGGAGCTGGGGAAAATGTCAAACAGAAAATGTTAGGCAGCTCAGATCTGGGGAGGATATCAAGCTTTCACTTCACCAGAGAACACCAATTAAATCTGATAAAAGCTTTTAAAATTGCTTTAGCTTTTTATTTCCTAGTTCAAACCTCTCAGGATGGAGAAGACACCAAACTGGTACAGGAACAAAGATTGGCAGAGTTGACACCAATCACAACAGAAAGCAGATGCTACTCAAGCAAAGGACAGGCTAATAGATTTAGGCTCAGGCTGCATGTTGGCATCAGTTGAGAAGTTTCTAAGTTACTTAGTCTGGGGAGGAGTGGGATCTAGTCGGGTTTGTTTTGTTTTGTTTTGTTTGAAAAAGACTCACCCAAGTGAAGCTAATGAGTAGTCATGATTGAGTTGGACTGAATTCAACTACATATATAAAATAAGAAGTCATGAATAAAAGTGATCATGTGATCAAGCATAGATCTTTTAAAGCAGATAAAAATGTACTGACTTTGATGGAACTAATTCCAGTGTATCATATGTATGATATGCAGTGTATCATACTTTTCATTTATATATGAACATGTGCATTACATGCAACACAAGCACACACATTTAAATAACAAACAGTATGACTGCTCACTGAGGAGCTGCCTAGGCTGACACCTCTGCCTAGTTCTTTCTAGCTCTCAGGTACAAGACTGCATACTGAAGGATGCTGAGCCCCTCCAGGCCAGGATCATTTCACCCTGCTCCTATCTCCAGCCTGCTACCCCATTCAGCACATTGCTCAGCACATTTGCTAGATGAATTTTCCCGAGCACACACGGCCTTCCTGGAAATGTCAACAGGAAGAAGTCTTCTTCCAGAAGCTGGTAAGAGCAACTAGGAAAGAGCCAACAAGATAGTGATTCAGCAGCTAAGGGAGGTTTACCATCTGGAGTCAGAAAAAAGAAAAAGAAAAAAAAAAGTCCTTGTAAAATAATACTGATACTTCTGTCTCTACCTCAAACTAAGCCAAGCTCTACCTCCAGACCCCTGACTGGCTTCTGGGGACAACTGACCTAGAGAAGACAGCTGACCTTTTCCTCAGATGCAGGAGAACATCCCCACACATGCAGCTAGAGACCAGAGTCCCTCATTTCTGTTCCTGGCACTGATCAAGAACACTGTACCTTTGTAGATGCCTGGCCTCCTCCCTGCAGCGACTTCCCCTTCTCCTTACCCTCTAAAACTGACCCCTATGCTGGATGTTTCACTCTCTTCCTTCACAACTACCACAGTAAGACAGGCATTCACTGACTCTTGTGCCACACCTGGTTAATAGGGATAAGCGGAACATGTAGTTCAGAATAGGGAGCCTAACAAGGGATTGCCACTGGGCCTCAAAATTCCAAGATTTGTCCCCACGTCCTGTTTGCAGCACATACCAGGAAAAGCAACAATAATACAATAATAAAAATAACATTCTTTCTTTATTTATTGTATGAGAAAATACTATGGAAGGTGTCAGATATGGATAAGCTCAATTCACCTTCCTAACAACCCCACAGGATAGTGATATTCTCATTTTACAGATGGAGAAGCAGGTTAAAGAAGTTAACCTGTGGTTAACTTGACAAGCAAGTAGTGGATCCACAGTGGAGTCCAGGCAGAATTCTTCCTGCACCTGCACTATACACTGCATATCACACAGTGTTTTCTACAGAAAACTGGGTAAGCCCAGTGTGGGCACTGCTCACACCAATGAGGGCATAAATCACCTCACTTCTGAGATCCAATTTTCTCATCTATAAAATGAAGGCACTGGAGCAGTTGATCCCTTCCAAACAATAACTTTTCATCATGCACAGGACCAAGAAAGCCTCATCCCACTGTAATGAGAAGCTTTAAAAAAAGTAAAAAATGAGGGGAAACTCAAGATGGCTGACACCCCCAGCACTATTTTTTTTTCCTTCATAGGATAGAAACAAAGCAACAGGTGAGTAACTGCCCCTAAAGGTGAGTGGCTGTGGGTAGCATAACACTGAAAACAGATGACACACAAAAGGAAACCTGGTGGATTCCAGAGACTAGAGAATAACAAAGCAAGAGAAGCAAATTACCCCAGCTCCTAGCACCTCAGTCAGGACTATCCCTTCCAAGAGGATAAAAAAGAAGAAGTTACAGAAGGGTGTACCCCAAAGACAAATATCCTAAACAAATAGGTGATCTGGAATCTAGACAACAAGCTAGCTTTAGAGAAGAAATCTAGTGCACCTCTGAGCAAACACAGAGCATGATACAACCACGTGCCATCTTGGAAAGTGTCCTATTGTTAGAGACTACACTGCTCTGAGGATCAGAAAACCTGGCCGAATGATGTCTCAGGGTCCCTGTGGAAATCCTGCTGCACAGCTACTTAGAAGGCAACCACATGAGACAGGCGAGTCTTGGGTGTATCTCTTACACAAACTCACTGAGGGGTTTAGACTGCAGGAAGCATAAGCTGCAATGGATTGGAGTGGAAGGCACATCGGTAGTTTAATGATCCTGCCTTCTGTGATGTGAAGTGACACCAGTCACATGTGGTTTCATTTGGAGGCTGGGTCTGAGGTGCAGGGATTGAGACTACAAATCACTTGCCTCCTACAACTGATGCTCCAATACAGAACTCTAGTTCGAGGGCTCCCATCACCCTCAGAGACATTCTGGGTTTTCTTCCAGGCTTGCATATTTGCCACCCTTAAAGGGTAAACACAGGCTCTCAGCTGTCAACTGGTCCCCAGGTGGCACAGACTGAGGAATTCTGAGGCTCTGCTTCTGGGAAGATAACCCCTCAGCAGCAGCAGAGAGGAAGAACATAATGGTAATGACACCACATCTACACAGGCCCTCTACAGTGATGACAGCTGCATCAGGTCAGAGCAGCAAGGCTGGTAGGTCTAAATGGGAGTCCTACAGAGGGGAAGTTATGACTCTAGTCCCTGCCCCTCCCCACAGAGTACCTAGATTTCCACCTGTCTCCAATCAGAAGACAAAAGCTTCAGGCCCTTCAAAATGACTGGAGCAACCAGCATCAGAATTTCTTTCAAGAAACGAAGCTACTGTCAACAGTGCCTGTGGAAATGGTAGGAGTAACCACAGAAGGCACACCCTACACATCATCCTGAAGTACCAGAGTGTCCCCATTCTTTCCAGATTTACAGAGACAGTGGGGCACTCCAATCCCAATAAGGTACAATAAGACCAAATTACAAATTAGAACCAAAGAAGCTACAGGGATATTAAACCAAGGAGTCCAGTAGGAAATAAACTCTACATTACACAATAAATCAATACTCCAAGTCACACTGGCAGAAGAAAGCCACATACTATGAAGGCCACCAAAAAGCAAAAGATGGGCAAGTCTCAACATAGAAACACAAGAAATATGAAAAAGCTAGGTAAAAACGTCACCTCCTAAAGTTCATCAATTTATAGTAATAGATTCAAAGATATCAAAGTGGATAAAATGACAGAAAATGATTTCTAGAAGGCTCAATGAAATTCAAGAGAATAAAAAAAGGAGCTTAATTAAGGAAGGCAATGCAGGCTATGAGTGAGTAATTCAATAAGAAGATAGAGCCTTTGAAAAAGAACCAAACAGAAATCTTGGAAATTAAAAATAAAATCAATGAGTCAGAATTAAAAAAGAAAACTAACTCAGTTGAAAGCCTCACCAACAGAATGGATCAAGAAGAAGAAATAATATTAAGAGTTTGAAAACAAGTCTGATCAAATAGCACATTCAGACTACAATAAAGAAAAAAAAAAAGAAGGAACAGAACATATATGATCTCGGGAACACCATTAAAGGACCAACTGTGTCTACAATCAGAATAAACAAGGGGAAAGAGCTACAGGCTGAAGGCATTAAAAAAAAAAAAAAAACCTTTAAAAACAAAAAATGGAACAATCAACAGGACAACCTACAAGATGAGAGAAAATCTCTACCAGCTCTTCATCTGACAAAAGATTAATATCAAGAATATATAAAGAACACACAAAACTTCACAACAAAAACAAATCATCCAGTCAATAAATGGTTGAATGATCTGAATAGATACTTTACACAAGAGGAAGTACAAGTGGCCACCAAATAGGAAAAAAATGCTCAAAATCTTTAGCCATCCAAAAAATGAAAATCAAAACTCCACTGAGCTCCCATCTCACCCTAGTTATAATAGTTATTAAAAACAAAACCAAAAAATGACAAACGATGGAGAGGTTGTGGAGAACAAAGGAACCCTTCTACACTGTTGAAAGGAATATAAATGAGTACAGCTACTATGGAGAACAGAATGAAGGGTCTTCAAAAACGCTAAAAATAGAACTACCATATGATCCAGCTATCCCACTCCTTGGTATATATCCAAAGGAAATCAAACCAGCACAAAAGAGATAACAGCATGTCTATGTTTACTGCAGCACTATTCACAATAGCCAACATGCAGAATCAGCCCAGGTGCCCCTCAACAGATGAATAAAGAAAATATGGTATCTATATACATTGGAGTATTATTCAGACATAAAGAAGAATGAAATCCTGCCATTAGAAGGAAAATGAATGAAAGGGGAAGACATGGTGTTAAGTAAAATAAGCCAGACAAAGAGAAAAACAAGTATCACATGTTTTGTCTCATGTGGAAATTGAAAAAAAATTAACAAAGATGACCTGAAAGTAATAGACTACTAGAGTCTAGGGAAGGGCATCATGGGGAAAAGGGGTAGGGGATACAACAACAAAGAGTAGGAGAAGGGAGGGAATGCATGATTAAAGCATGATATATGCATGTATGGAGTGCTTCAGTGAAATCCACTAATTTGTATCCTCAATGTTTTAATACATATAATAATAATAAAATGAAAAAAGAATTACCATGCAATCAAGCAACTTCATTCCCAAAACAATCAAAAGCAAAGGCCTAAACAGATATTTGTACATTATTGTTCCTAATAAAATTATCCCTAATTGTCAAAAGGCAGAGACCATCCACATATCCAATCAAAGGTAAATAGATAAAATGTGGTATACATCCATACAACAGAATATATTCAGTCATAAAAAGGAATGAGATTCTGATCCATGCTATGGTACATAAAAACCTTAAAAAAATGCTAGGTGAAGTAAGCCAGACATGAAAGGACAAATACTGTACAATTCCACTTCTATGAGGCAGCCAAAATAGAAAAGAAGCTAACAAAGGCTAGGGAGTGGAAGAGAAGGGAGTTCATGTTTAATGGGTACAGAGTTAGTCTCAGATGATGAAAAAGTTCCAGAAATAGAAATGCCAAATCACACTTATAAATGATAAAATGGTAAATTCTACAGTGTGTATATTTTACCCAGAATAAAAATTGCCAATTTTAAAAATACTTTTAGATATATCTTTTAGTTGTACATGCACACAATCCCCTTATTTTATTCATTTATTTTTATGTGGTGCTGAGGATCAAACCCAGTGTCTCACATGTGCTAGGCTAGCGCCCTGCCACCGGACTTCAACCCCAGCCCAAAATATTTTAAATACATTAAAATTTTTTTTAAAAATCAGACTCACTCTGAGATTGGTTTACTTTTGTATGTCTTTAAAATCGTAGTAAAATATACATAGCATAAAATCTGCAAGTGTATACAGGTCATTGGCAAAAATTACACTCATGTTTTATGCAAGCATCACCGACACCCATCTCTAAAACTTTTAGCTTCTCCAGCTGGAACTCTGTACCCATTAAACGGCAAAGTGCCCTCATGCTCTTCTTACAGCCACTGTTCTGCTTCCTATCTTTATAAATATGAATGCTCTGGGTACCTCATGAGTGGAACCACACTGTATTTGTGTTTTAGGATGGGTTTGTTTAACTGAGCATAATCTCTTCACAGATCCTCCATGCTGTAGCATGTGAAAAGATCTCCCCACTTTTTAAGGCTGAATAATATTCCACTGTGTGTGTACACCAAAGTCTATCCATTCATCTGTGGACACTGAAAGCTGCTTCTACCTTTCGATTCTTGACAATAATGTTGCTCAGAACACAGGTGTCAAATGTCTCTGGGTAATGAATGAGACAAAATAAATTCAATTCATGTTTAAAGGGTTTTCTTTTAAAAAAAAAAAAACAAACATAAGTAGAGATTTATTATAAACAAATCAAAACCTGCTATTCCTGACTTAAGCTGGCCTCCCTGAGCAGAGGCCTGGAGACTTGATGGCACATGCTCAGAATAATATAGCATGCCACACAGGCACACACAGCATTGCTCCCTTAGTGGGGCCAGGCTCCTCTAAGTTGAGCTCTTTATAACTAAAGAATACAATAAAAACACATTACCCCCCACCCCCCAAAAAACTATCTCTTTAAAAAGTACTATACAGAGGAAGATCTGGATGCACTTTGCAGGGGATTTAAGGTGGCTTTTTCTTAATAGTACTTCTTTTAACCATCCTGTCGTTAGCTGAAACTTTTTTTTAAATGTTTTGTTATTTTTACAAAGAAACTTCCATTTTGGTACAGGTGTTCCCTACCTTTTTTTCCACCCCATTATTCTCAAAAACAGAACAATAAAGAGAAAAAGTGACAACCAACTATCTTGTTAACATTTACTTTAGCCCTTCTCTTGCAAATGAATAATTCAGAAGATTTTTTCCCTGCTAGACCTAAAGGGAACCTGGCCGCTCCTCACTCTAGGGATCAGTCTCACCTGGAAGGCATGATTTACTATGACCATGTCCAGGAGACTATTGGAGAGGGTAAGGTATCTGGCAGCCTCTGTATTTAGAATGTGCTATAAAACACTTGCAAAATAAGAAGCAAACATCTTACAAAAATGTTCTGGCTAAAATGTGCCGAGTAAGAAAAAGTTCTATGTTTCATGATCACACAGCCATTAAAAGGTACTGACTTTAGCTACGATCTAATATCGATTTTCTAAGTAAAACAAAATTTTAGACAATAGCAATTAAAATTGTGCTCCATTGACTGGGATTTGGAGGTAAACAAGCTAAAGTAAAAATTAACCCTGCATATGATGCAGAATCGTTGGAGAGGCAGGCCCATCAGGTACAGGACCACCTCTAATGGCCTGTATGTTCCCAAGCAGCCTGTAAACAAGACAGACTTCAGTCAGAAGGGAAAGAGGACAGGGCTGGCTTGTTAGATCTCACACTGAGCTAAAAAATCAAAGATATTGCAAACAAAATATGAAAAGCATGAGGGATGGGAGCCCAAAGGCCCCATTTGGGGTATGGTCCCATGAATTAAGATCACTTCTGTGAGGAACTGGGGACCCAATAGGATTCTGCCTTGAGTTCAAAGGGAAACAAACAAGAGGAATGTCTGACTGACACTGTTCCTATTTTAAATCTATCTATCCAATAAACAGAATTGATCATTCTCTGGACGTTTTATAAAGAGTGTCCATGTGGTTTTCAAGTGGTAGGAAAAGCACTTTGAGGAGGAAAAGTTGTTTATTACCTTATGCCAGACTTCTGTAATGCCCTTAAGAACAGTGGTTACAGATGTGAATGATTTGTAAGATTTCTCCCAAGTTTGATCATTTCTCTTTTATAACCACTAGGAATATAATTACTTCTCATGATTTGATAGAATCGAATCCACTACAGAGGAAGGCAGATGAAGATTTCCCACCACTGAGATTCTCTCTCTAATGGCCACATTCCAAGTTCCCAGAGGGGATTTAATTAGTAGCCTGATAAAGTGTAGCAACTCAAAATGACCTAAAAATTACTTCTGGCTCCACTTAAGCATTCCATGGGACTGAAAATTTACAATCTCATTTAACCACTCACTGACTTCCTCCTTCATCCCCCGAAAATACGGAAATTAAGTTACTGTCATAGTTTGTTTTAACATGTAACTTCACCTTTTCTGAAGTGTACTTGGGAAGATTATTTGATTTCCATAATGACTAAAGAAGACATTTTACAAAGACAAAGGGAATGCCATCCACATGGCCACTGAACAAAACAAACACACTCCTGTGAACCTGGAGAAACACTCACAAATACACACACGCAGCTGAAACCAGTATTTCACCCTTTAGAGGAAAAACACCAAAATGGGAGATGTGAGTCATTAATTATACTCAGCTATTTCATGGAAAGCAGCAAGCTGCTTGTAAGTCTAAAAATATCTCTGAACACTGAGCCCCGTGTTTATTTTTTCCACCTTTCTCCATTTTGCTGTATGTCCTTTTGGCAACAGACCTCTCCTGATTAAAAAATAAAGCATTACTTACATAAGACAATGTGAGCTCCAACAAGCCCAGAGAGATGAACCTGTGCCTGACATGCTCACCCAGCCCCAACAGGACCTGAGCTGTGCAATAAGGAAACATGAGAGAATAGGAGGCATCCCAAGGAAAAGCTTGGGCAGCACAAGTGCACAAGGGTTAGAAACGCTGAGGCCACCGACTAAGTGGATGGATCGCAGTAATTGTCACAGAGCTAATAATATAGGGAAAATAACCTCAAAATTTATAGAGCTCCACTGCCTACTACAGTTCCAATTCTTGCTACAATCACCAAACCCGAAACCGTAAACTCCAAATTCACTTGACATTTCACATCTACATAAACTTTATCCCTTTCTTCCTTCTCTTCAGCCTTCCAAAAATCTCCTCATCTAGAATACTAGGCCAACAGGTTGTTTTAAATCCCAAATGAGTCCCCACATTGGGGATTACCATGAAACCAGTCCATTCTCCACAAAATCCAAAATAGTGCTTAATATTCATAGAACCAGATAATGTGTTGAATATTAAAATGCTCTTTGTAGTTCAGAAATCAGTATTCCCCTAGTAATAGAGAACAAACAAATACCTCAAAACAGAATAGAAATCACATCCGGTACATATATCCTTAGCACAATTATGCAGCTAGATCACCCTGTCTACAGTGCATGCAGGGCTGCTCCATAATTAGTACTTTATTAAACTGTTCTCTGAAGAGCTGATGAGTAAAGATGGCAACCTGAGCCAGCTGTGCAGCTTAATATTGGAGGGAGGTATGTGTGGAGGTGGGTGATGTGAAATTCTTCCTTCAACATTACACTATCATTGATGCTTTCAGATTTCTTTTTTTTTCCCCTCCTCCTTTGTCTTTGTTTTTCTTTTAAGGCTGAAGAGCATAGGACATTTAATTAAAAACAAAAGGGTTTAAGAACAGGGATGCTGAAAAGGCCGTGTTTCTATTAAACATTGATCCAGTTCATCGAGGAAGGCTTTGTGCCGTGGAATAAACTCCAGCACTCATGCAATTTTAATGAACATGCTCCTGCACCTTGCTTCCTTCTTTGTGTTGAAACTGCTGCTCAGTGTCCTGAATATTTCAAACACTTCTAATGCAGTGACTAAGAAGTCCAAAAGTGAGAACAGCACTTTTAGGAGCAAAAATAAGTTTTATGAGAATGTAAATACTGGGGCTGGGGGTGTAGCTCAGTGTAAAGTGCTTTGCCAACATGAGCAAGTCCCTGGGTTCAAAATCCATGCACTGCAAAAAAATAAAAATAAGAAATGTAAACATGAAAGGACAATAAAACATCTTAATTTTTGTACTTCATAAGCAAGATAACTGTTCCTATGAGGAAAAAAATAAAGATACACAGTGTCACTTATGCTCATGAACAGATACAGGCCACACTCACAATATTACATCCAGGTTCACTTTACAAATGCCTTGCTAAAATCTGTCCCCTGCCCCAAATTTATCTAGCAAAGGTTTTTACAGGAATATAGATACATCACTTTAATGGCCTCACAGAATGCCAACGTGTTAACAGACAACGCTGCATTATTAACACAGCAACATATTTGAAATGTCTGTGCACACACATCTAGGTATTCTACTTGTGATGAAAGCCTAGAGGTGACTTAAACGGAATCTACATACATGGCCCACCCAGAGAGGAAGGACCTGCAGGACACAGAACACATGGGTTTTTTTATGTATTATTTTTCAGTTCTATGTGGCAAAGCCCTAAGTTCCATTAGTCATTTCCAGCACCTTTAGGATGTTCTGGCTGGCCAGCAGTTCTTCATTTTTAAGTATCAAAGATCGTCCACCTATATTCTAGAGTCCCTATACCTGAAGTCAAGTTCAGAAAGTATTTCTACAGCTCAAAAGAACCCATATTTTCCTTTGACTACCTTATAACCTTTTTATTTTCATATTTTTACAACCCATAAAATATGTTTTGGTAAAAGGTATGATAAAAGATCCAGTTTTATTTCCCAACAGACAGCTAACTGTCCACACACCATTTACTGAATAATCCATTCTTTCCTCCACTGATCTGAAATGTTGCCTTTATCATATACCAAATTGCCACAAATACACTACTGGACTTTCAATTTTGTTACATTGACTGAGTTAACGATTAAATGATTCACTTAAAGCCTATCCCAGCATCCACTGCCAGTGTCAAATTCTGCCTCTGTTAACACAGTAACAAACTGCTATGGTACTTTGAATGAGGCTCTTAACTTCTCTGCCTTCCTCATTGGTAAATAGGTTATTACAAGGATCAAGCTAAATGGTCGGCACTATATATGTGTCACTTATTCTTAGTCATCAGACCCAAAAGTAGGTACAGACTTGATACCTGCCTTCAGGAAATAGACATTTAATCTAATGGCCACAAAATTAACATGCAATCACAAACCATGGCAAAGTGAACCTGAACCAACCCAGCAGTTAAGGACTAAAGGATACTACTGCATACTAAATTCTAATATGAGGACACAAATTTCTGTTTGTGATTGGTTTGTCTGGCAGGGAAACACAACCTAAATTCCTTGCCACATGTAGCACTGGGGGACACCATCAAGCACTCCACTACCCTCCTGCAAAGCACTTCTTTCCCTTCCTGTTCCTCACAGCTGCCATAGGAATATCAGGCACTGCTGGTAATCTTTGGGCCCAAGAAGAATGTATAAGATGTTTCCAGACTCTCACAATTCTATCACTTCTGCAGGAACTTCAGCCAACTTCCTCAGCTTTTCTTTTCCCATAGGGATGATTTAATATTAACAAGGTTTCTCCCTAGATAGATACTGTGGCAATAATTAACCATATACGCCCCATAAGATAATATGGTCTTGCTCCACATTCATCAACAAAGAGGGAATGGTTAATATGAGTTTCCTATGTGAGATGAATGTCAGAGAAGCATATATCATAGCAGCCACTGGGGAGAGTGAAATCACAATGGCCTCATTATTTGACATATTAAATAAGGAACTTCTTTTGGGCAGGACAGATTGCTCAGAAGACCCTAACAGTGGGACTGGGGATAGCAGAATGCATACTTAGCATGCGAGGTCTTGGGTTTAACCTCTGCACCAAAAACAACAACAAAAACAAACAAAAAAACCAAAAAACAAAAAGACCCTAAAACTGTTTCAAAATAAAGGTAATGCTCCCACTTAAAGAAACAAATATAAAAACCAAGCTTTAAAAACTTTTCAGGGAGAATCACTATTCATTTGATGTATAGGTGATCTATAATAAATCTATTATGAAAGTTTTTTTAAAAGGATGAATTAGGGAGAGAAAATGAATGAAAAAGAAGAGAGGAAAAGAGAGAAGGAGAGTCAGTCTAAAAAGGATTTACCAACCAATTTCATTAGGGAAACTATACATAATTATATCCTGTTTCAAGAATTCTGAATATTTTATGTTTGGGCTTCTGAAAATCCTGAAGTATAGAAATGTGCTCAACTTTATCTACTCTGGTATTTCACAAACCTATTTGGCCTCTGTTCATATATCTTCTCCATACTCTATCTATTATAGAAGACTCTTTGGAGAGCATTGCTTGAAGCCGAGGAGCTGGGGGTTTGTTTGTGTAGTGTCTGTGCCCCTCCCCAGCCTCCCAAATGGCAGGAACCGAGTATGATGTACTGCTCAGTTGGGGTGTCACTGCATCAGCTGACATGATTTTAAGCTACTAGCAGAGACTATGGGCTGGGGTCTGAGCCCCTGCCAAATGATGCATGAGAAAAAGGTGAAACATATTTAAAATTATAATGCAAAAAAAAGTGAAGGAGTTTAATCCACAGAAACACAATCACATATGTTTTCCCAGTCAGTATGCTTGCCACAAATCAAGATGGACTTTATGATTCCAACAGTCTACTTAAGAGCAAGAGGAGAGTAAAACAACAATACATTTACAACTCCACCTTTCCTAAGAAGAGTTTTAAAATCAAAACAATTTATAAAGTAGCTCATAAAAGCATACTTAAATAACCTGTTAAAAGAAACTCACAAATCTAACTAACACCTCACCTCCCACCAGCAATGCCAATAATAAGAGAAGCATCCCACACAACCCTCCCTTTGTCATAGGAGCCATCTAAGAAGCACACAATGCAGAGTCTGTAGGCAACAATGTTCTATTATGCTGCCGTAGTCTACCTCAATTCAGAAATCACTCTTACCTGGTGATTATGTTAAACACTGGATTATTTTCAAATACTTTAAAAGGGTCAAAACCTTAAGTTTTGTAGAAAATAAAGCATCCTTTTAATATAAGCTTCCAGCAAATTACTATTCGAAAAACAAAATTCTCAAAATAGAGTCTCCAACTCTTTCTTGACTTACAAGTGAATATTGGCTCCAGAAATTTCAAGAGATTCTCCAGAAGCTGGAAAAATAAGATTTACTCCAGAAACAACTTCATGGATTATTTGTCTTGGAGTTCAAAGTACTTGCCATTGAAGCCATTAAGGCCCTGAAAAAAGCCAAACCATCCATAAAGGCACAATCTTGCCCAGCAAGCAGCAACCTCAGTGTTCTGGGTGATGTTGCCAGATGTGTCCTCTCTGGATGGAAGCTGAAAGTGGCTGTGTTTCATAGGAGTGATTTTCCATTTTGTTTGAGGTGCAGAGAAAGGGTAGTATTTTTCTATTCATGGCTCCCTAAACTTTGAATTTTCTAAATAGAAGCCCATAGAGGGTACTAAGAATACTCTACATTCACCTTCAAAAGGGATCACTGGGAATATCTATCTACTTTTTTAAAGTGTCTTCATTTCACTCTTCTTTGCTGATAGGCAATGCCAATAGGTCTTTTGAAAAGAAGCTAGACATGACAATACCCAGAAGACTCCCATTTAAGAACAAGAGAATGAGGTGGAACAGCTCACTCCAAATCATCATTATCTTACAATCTCACAGAAGCACTGCTCTATACTATGCACGTCCCAACTGCCCTCCTTCCCTGTGTGCAAAGCACAGGGTCAGTTTTGTGACACTTTTTCTTCAGAATAAGACTAAAGATCTGGAATATAAAATCTTTATTTAAAATTAAAACCAACAAAAGTCACTAGAAGTCACAAGCAGCTTATTTACAATGTATCTACATTTCTTGGAGAAACAGGAAAAGCAGCCATACATTCCGAAGAAATCCCAATAGCACAATTTAACTCAGAGCTCTACAAAGAGCAAGACAGGTGTTCCAGTAGACTTAAGCTCAATATGTAATAATAGAGCAAACCTACATCTACTTATAGTTCTAAAACTTGGCTAGAAACTGGGTTTGCTCCCCATCTCTGTGGTGGCTCCTAAAATTCTGCTACTTTTGTTTTCAACTTAACATGGAAAAGTTGGGGCACAAATAATAAGATAATGAACTGGAAAGAAAATTTGTTGGTAGATCTAATTACTAAAGACAAGAAAAAACATATAGAAACAAACTGCTCACTCATAAGCCCACTGATCAAAAATAATCACTAATTAAATGTTAATTTAAAAATAATTTTATAGTAGCAATACAGCACACTAGCTGGCATATCAAGTCTCCATGTATTTTAGTTATTTTATATTATTATATATTATTTTATAATATTTTAGTATTTTAGTTATATCATAATATATTTTTATAATATTAGGCATATTGCATATATGTTTTTTGCCCTGCTTTCTTCCACTTAGCAATAACCACAAATATTTGCTAAATCAATAAATACTGCTGTATGTGTAAAACAGGTATGGAAATTCCATTATAGAGACTTACCATGATTTAGTTCTCATCCCCTAAATGTTGGACATTTAGGTGGTTTCTAATCTTTTACCACAATAACTATTAAAGCGAACAATCTTGTATATAACTTTTACATGCTTGTACAATTATTTTATATGGATAGATAACTAAATACAAAATTACAGGGATGTGAATTGATGCTTCAAATGAGAACCCACATTCTGTCTTGTTAACATACAATGTAATTATCTTTTAATGTTTTTCTATCTAAATAATAAAAAATGCAACATACTACCCTTTGATTTTCATAGTTTTTACATCTGTGTCTCATAGTTCTTTCACATATTGCCTTTGCATATTCTTGTGCTGATTTTTCTACAACATATTTATCTTTTCTTACTGGTTGCTAAAAGCTTTGGGATACTTGTTGGTTTAAGGCTAGAACAGGATTCATGTTTGAAAATTACTGAAAGTTGCTAGATCTGAAACCATTTGGTCTGGCTTCAAATCCTGATTATGTCACCATAGCCATGTAACTATGGGCAACTTAATTTCTCTGGGCTTCAGTTTCCTCATCTTAAAAGTGGGGATAATAATGCTGCAGACTTATGGGGTTAGTTAAAACAGTACCTAGCCAACCATTCATTTTTACGATTAAGGATATTAGTTTTAAACCTGTAAACTTACAACTCTACAAAAAAATGTTTTAAACTTCTAGTTAAAAACTTAAGTTTTTTAAAATACATATTCCTAAGTAGAAATACACTTCAAAAATATATGCCTAGGACAATACACACACAGGAAATATGTACTCATTCAACAGGCATCAACTGAATGCCCACTATGGCACAGACACTAGAAACAATGAAATACAGAAAGATCTCTCTCCTTATGCCTCTCTTGGAGGATGTTAAGAAGGAAACAGGTGCTTGCAGAGAAGTGGGCCAAGTGCTATGCTTGCAGAGCTACAATGGGAAATTTTCATAGTACATGGATAGGCATGTGATCCACACCAAAAGAAGTGTAAGTCTCTCCCTCAAAAATGTGAAGCTTAGGGCTGGGGATGTGGCTCAAGCAGTAACACGCTCGCCTGGCATATGCGGGGTGCTGGGTTCAATCCTCAGCACCACATAAAATAAAATAAAGATGTTGTGTCCACCTAAAACTGAAAAATATTATTCTCTCTCTTTCTCTCTCTCTTTAAAAAAAAAAAAGTGAAGCTGCGATATTTAAGAGAAGTAGATTAGTCAAGTATAAAGGTGAAAGACAGAAGGGGAATTTCCACAGAGCACAGAGCATGGTTCAAAGGATCCAATGTAGGAATTTTCATTCGGGGACAACAGATCTCACTGGGCAAATACGTCTAAGACATAGCAAAGTTGTAACATCCAGCTTATGAAGGTTCAGGGCTGAGAGCTACAGCCACTGGAAAGTTTAGAACAATATTAGACTTGCTCTTTAGAATGATCATTACTGGGCTGGGGATGTGGCTCAGTGGTAATAGCACTTGCTAACATGTGTGAGGCCCTGGGTTCCATCTTCAGCACCATAAAAAAAAAAAAACCAAGATCATTACAATTGCACATAGATAATAAATCAGAGAGGAATAGCATCCAAAGTATAAAACATCTGAACCTAAATCATGCCCCAGGCCATATTACCTCAGTTATGGAACTCAGGAACTAAGGAACTACAGGAGAGAAGAGTTGAAATCAAGTGACTAGAGCCCCACATGTGCTCAGAACAAGAGGCCCAGGAGGCGATCTCACCAGTGGGCTTCCAACTCTGGGCTCTGGCTAATGATGTTCTACATGGCTTGATGATGGATGGCCTGGCTCTATTCTCTACAATACTCTAAGAGTTTCTCTTAAAGTACACCCCCACCTCCCTTCTTAACAGGAGGCACAGAACAGATAACTCAGTGCTGCTCTAAACAAGGAACCTTCCCTTTTACAAAAGATAATCAAATCCCGTTATGAGCAGAAGACTCCTTGATGGTCAGAAAATGGTTGACCAATTTATACAGTCAAACAGTGGGAGGGGCATGTTTTTAACAACACAGTTTGGACACATTTGTGTCCTCTGGTCACCAAAATTCACAGGGGTTTCTCACCACTAAGAATCAGTTCTGCAGTTTATTCTACCACAGGCACCAGCTCAGCATCCTCTAATTTGATTCAATTCTGACACCATCTACATGGAAATAGTATCAGATCCCAGAGGTTGAGAGCACAGTCCCACTAAACTGCCCCCTCTTCAGATGCCAATCACAAACTCAGGTTATGGCTATACTTCTGGCCAATCAGCAATAAATGAGAATTCCCACTACTTTTTTCTTGGGTTCAATTAACTTGATAGATTTCCTTAGGACTAACTAACTAACTTGGGGAACTATTTTACTTACATTTATTCGCTTGTTATAAAGAATAGTAAAAAGGATGCAGATAAGCAAGCACATGGAAGAGATGTATAGGGCTTCTCACCTGTGGGCTTCCAACTCTGGGCTCTGGCTGATGATGTTCTACATGGCCTGATGATGGATGGCCTGGCTCTATTCTCTACATTACTCCAAGAGTTTCTCTTAAAGTACACCCCTACCTCCCTTCTGAACAGGAAGCACAGAACAGATAACTCAGTGCTGCTGGAATGGCAGAAGGAGCACAGGAAGCCTCCGGGCCCTCTCTCAACATGCCTTCCAGTAATGTCCACATGTCTAACTGTCAGGAAGTCCTCTCAAGTCCTAAGATTTCAAGCATCATTGATTAAATCTCTGGCCACTGGTGATCAGCTTAACTTTCAGTTCCTTTCTCCTACCTGGAGGTCTGGGGTAGCATTGAAAGTCTCAACCCTCTAATCATGCCTTGGACCGTCTCATCCTGATACCTAGGGTCCCCAGTCATGTGACATTTACAGACAAGAGACATTCCTATTAAGCAGAGATTTCAAGAGTCTTGGGAGTTTATTTTGCCAGGAAACTAGAATAAGGGCAAAATATATATTTTACAATATCATAGTCCTCAATAATACTAGATACCTCAAAGAGGATAGCATTCACTTAATCTATCTTCTGCCTTTTATTTCTTCTTGAAAGTCTACTTGTTAATTTAACCAAGGCAGAATAAACCTTAAATTCACAGATTTTAAGCAAGATCAGCTAGAACTTTAACTTTTTTTATATAAATGATTATGGTTTTTCCACTTACGAAAATGATACAATAAATTTAAATTAAAACAGTTGATTTTATATGTCAAATTAACTGAGTTAAGAGTCACTCACTGGTAAAACATTACAATTTTCTGGGGGTGTCCAAAGAGATTTAGCATTTGAATCATTAGGCTAATCAAAGATCATCCAATCCACTGAGGGTATGGACAGAACAAAAAAGCAGAGGAAGGGCAAGTAGCTCCTCTTGAGCTGGGACTTGCATCTTTGCCTGCCTGCAGACATCAGGACTCTGGGTTCTTGGACCTATGGATTCCAAGACTTAAATGCCAGCAGCCCTCAAGTTCTCAGGTCTTCAGCCATGGACTGAAAGTTATACCCTCTGCTTCCCTGAATCTTAGGTCTCTGGATTCAAACTGAATTACACCACCAGATTTCCTGGTTCTCCAGCTTGCAGAGAATAAGCAAAATAAATCCTTTTTCATACCTATATCCTACTGGTTTCTGTTTTGCTAAAGAACCCCGAGTTATACAGTTAGTAATATAAAAATGAATACAAGAGCCCGAAAAGTCATGAAGACAGAACTGAGTGACAGATTTAGGAAACAGTCCAGTTACTCCACCATATGGAAAGAGCCTACAGAAACTGACTGCCCTTTCATGTAAGGTAGTTTATGGTAAAAATTAGTCGGCATTATTTAAATCTGTATACATTGAGACCCCCGAAAATAGCTGAAATAGCCAGTGAAAGAAATTGAATGCATCTTAAATACTTGAACAATTCAAGTTTTATAAACAATGAGAAGCTTTCCTAGGTTCTGATGAAGGTAGGAAAAAGAACTTATCTGTGTTTATATCAAGAATTTTGGGACTGGTGCTGCAGCTCAGTGGCAGAGCAATTGCCTCACATGCGTGAGGCACTGGGTTCAATCCTTAGCACCACATAAAAATAAATAAAATAAAGGCATTCTGTCTATTTACAATTACAAATTTCTTTAAAAAAAGAATTTTGGAGATGAAATGGACAATAAGCACCATATCTCTATGGAAAATTTAGACTGGGTTTAATGTGAATAGAATGACCATAAAAAATATTTTAGATTTATGACCTTCAAAGGACCTAAAGATAGAGCATATTGGATGACATAAATGGAAAAGAGCTTAATGGAAAACCATTTTATGCTTGTTAAACTTAATTAAAAAGTGAACCTGGAGACAACCCAGCGTGGGGCTGAGTGTAGGGAAGAGAACTGGATCTCTGGATAAAAGGATATTAACTTTCATGAGTAAAATCTTGATGACAGTATTGATGATGAACATCTACCAAAAAAACTTCCTTCAGCTGGTGTACAAGGAAGGGGGATGGCCACAGCAAAGGGCTTGACCTTGTAGGACTCTCTTGCCCAGATGCAGCCACTTAAGCAGTTAAAAGTGGTATAAATATGGCCATCGAGCCAATGCACAGGACATGTACTCAAGAGAAGTGGCATACCAAGGTCACCTCAGTGAGTAGTATATGCAGAGAATGACAAGGGTGAAAGCTGTATCCACTCTGTAATCAATTCCTACAGGATACTTCACCTTAAGGTTATTTATTACACAGACCATGCTTGACTATTCTCTTCCTGGCTGAGTTGTTCAACAGTGACATCTGAAGGTGCCAGAACTCATTCTTTCAGAATTATCTCCACCAGTTGCACCCAGAAAACTGTTCAGAGCTATTGGGCCGCAAATCATGTCAAAGAGCATGACAATAACACCCACAGGCTACAGAGCTCAATACTGCAGTCACCCTTTCTGATTACACAACTTGCACTGTTCATGTGTGCTACACAGATTTGTAATCCTCCACAACAATGTCATGAGCAACTTCAAACTGCCACGCAGTCTTCTGGAAGACTGGAACAAGGGCATTTCGTGTGTCTTTGTTGGCATCAGCCTTCCTCAAGCACAAAAGCAGAGGTACAGTGAACAACCACTCTACCCTCCCTGGTAAAAATTCCTTGTGTACTGATGAAGACTAATAATTCAAAAAACCTCTTTGTAGTTCCTCAGTATCTCCATTCCAAGGTAATGAGGTTGTCACTGTCTGCCAGTCCACCAAGCTAAGGGGCTTCTCAAAAAGAACTCAGTAGTGCCACTGTTTAAAACTGATCAGGGGGGCTGAGGCTGTAGCTCAGCAGCACAGCGCTTGCCTAGCATGCATGAGGCACTGGGTTCCATCCTCAGCACCACATAAAAATAAACAAATAAAATAAAGGCTTTCCGTCCATTTACAATTACAAAAAAATTTTTTTTAAACTGATCAGGGAACACAGAATATACTTGTGTTTCACCAAACACAAGCATCTACATATTTTTTTTAAAAAACCTACAAGGTATATAAAATGTATTTAAAAATATAAATGGAACACTGAACCTTATACAAAAGGCTGATCCAGCAAAATGGACTTAAGGTTCATATATGTACATGTTCATGTTGCATATGTATGTACGCGTATACACCAAAACCCACTTCTATGTTCTGAGCACACTGCTGAACTTCTTCCACCTTATTCCTTTGTACTTATGAAAGCCAGACAGTGGCCATGTTACAAGTCCCAACCAATGAAACATAAACAGAAGTGACTGTTTTTTGCTGACGCATAACAAATTATCACATAATTATCAGCTTAAAACAATACTCATTTATTAGCTCACAGTTCTACAAATCAGAAGTTTGGGCCAGCTCAACAAGGCTCTATGTTCAGGTTTTCATAGCACCAAAATCATGGTGTTGGCTGGAGTGGGCTGCTGTCTGGAGGCACTGGGGAAGCATCCTTTTCCATTCAGGTTGTTGGCAGAATCCAGTCTTTTGAAAGCTACTTCCCTTTATCCAAGAGCAGCTCTCTGCTCCTACAGTCCCTTCTTCTTTAAGGCAACCACAGCATGACCAGTCATTCTTTCACCCTCTCTTACTTCCTCCTCTGCTATCAGCCAGAGAAAATCCCCTGCTTTTAAATAACTCATACAACTATATAATCTCTCTTTTTCCTTGTAAAATAACAATCTCAGGAATGACATCTTTTCATAATGAAGGTTGCACCCACACTCAAAAGGCAGGGCCTGTAAAAAAGCGAGAGTCATTGAGGGTCTTAGCATTCTGCCTATACATGCTTCCAGACCTGATCCATGAAAATCTCCCATGCTTTCCCAGCATATTCTTTCCATTCAGCAACTCTGAAAACTAAGTGTTAAAGGCAGCAGAACCCATCCAGATTCATCTTAGATCCTGGACACAAATAATAATAATTAAGAATGAAAAGGGCTTTCTTTGAGCAACAAAGTTCCATTAAGACTTTTTGTTTAAACCAAGAAGTTTCAATAACTACAACTAAGTTGTACAAAGTTTACTTTACACAACCAAGTCTATTGGTTGAAAACTAGATCCAAAAAACAATTTCCACTGTGATAATTGGTTAATAGTACTGACAAGAAGAAAACAGTTCATAAGCCTTTTTGAGAGAATTGTATTGCCCACGTCAGCCTTAAACTGTGAGTAGTCAGAAGCCTGTAACTCTAAGCCAATTCTTAAATAAATAAAAAGTTGAATGCAAATGTTATGTAGATACAAAAGAGCCCACAATCTGTCACTTTCATTAGATTTGGCCAAATATAAGAACAAGAGTTCTACCCGGATTGCAGAGTGAGGATCAAATCAAGGAACTTCATCTGCTTTAGGGGTTGGGGACTTCACAATGCGTATGGAGCAGGGTAGCAGCACTCTAAGGGACATAACTGCCTATGACTTCCATTCTTGTCTTTCACTGTGATGTTCACTGTGGACATTTCTTGTACATTTCACTTTAAAGTATAAACAGACTATTTGCTACATGCACTAATAAGCATTATACCTGATACTGAGATACTTCTTAGCCACCTAAAACTGCTCCAGCTAGGATCTATGGGAAAGCTGCCAGCAAGGGAAAGTTCAATATAAATTATTTAAAAAAAAGATATCTCTATTTCTTTCATATATCACAATTCAAAAGAGGTCTGAACATATTGCCTCAAAATCTTTCAGAGGCCTCGAACATTAAGCAAACCTGCTAAAAGCTATGGGTTCTCCTGAAGTATCACAGGCTGCGTCTCCACATTCATGTAGGCCACATGCAATCTGAGATGGGGCAGAAAAACTACATCATGTTTGGAATTTAGAAGGTATACTAAATGTAAAATGTTGTTTCCTGAACCACTGGACATCATCTAATGATTTAGTATCCTAACTAAGAATTTATTGATAGTCTGCAAGATGATTTGACTGGGTCTTACCACTATGACATTTTTAAACAGCGATATAGCTTTTTTCTTAGGCTTTATCATAAAGACCACATAAATCCCCTGAGGTATTTAGCTCTCAAAATCATTAGGGAAACATAGAAAAACTAAACAAACAAACAAAACATTGACAAGGTCTGTGCTACGGACTTTTAAAACTTTTATTTTTTTTCTTCTGCTACCTCAACATCCCCAAACATATAATAAGCTGTAAGCACCTACCCAGGTGACCGGGTGCACAAATGTGATAAAGTTGACCCCTTCCACTAGTTTCCCTCCCACCCTCCCTGACCTGATAACAAACATACCAAAGAAATTCCCTCCTGTGCTGAGCACAGAGACACACATCTGTAATCCCAGTGACTTAGGAGGATCGCCTCAGCAATTTAGCAGAGCCTGTCTCCAAACCAAAAAAAAAAAAGCGGGGGGGGGCTGGGGGATGCAGATCAGTGACAGAGTGCCTTTAAGTCAATGCTTTGTGGAAAAAAAAGAAATTCCCTCCTGCCTTTTCTTGTCTATGCCACCATGATCCCCATTAAAGACACTTGCCCAGGAGTCTTCCTTCACTCTTAGCTCCCCATTGCTTAGATGACCTGCTCCCCTGCTGCTCACAATGTGCCTCCCCCTTTCCAGGATACAGTGATTCTGTCTTTCTAGGACCTGAGTATAACGACCTTTGTTTTCCTGAGCCTGTCCTATATAACCTCCAGTGGACATACCTGACTGACCACCTTATAAAAGAGCAAAGAACAAGGATGCAAAGGATTCAAAAAAAAAAAAAAATAGAAGAAAAAACTTAAAAAGGGGAAGCTCGAGGAAATTCACTGATTTCTTACCCACCTAGTATCTTGCCTACTTGCATTCCCTTTAATCAGTCCTTTAACACCACTTCCTTGCCCAATTTTCATTATCCATCTCAGTCTACTTCCTCAGGCTACCTCTAGGATTCTCTATATGGGACTCTACATGCCATACAAGAGGTTTAATAGAATGTGCTCTGTAAGATTCAGGTCCCTTCCCCTGAATATTAAGTCCCTCCCTCCCTCCATGACATTTGACTTCAAAACCGTCACCATTTTCCCCCAACCACATCTTGCCATTTTCAATGACACCTCTAACTAAATTGGAAGATGTATTAAAATGTTCCAACTAGATTAAAATCAAAATTCATCAAAACAATTTAAAACTTTAAAGAATCACTGGAGCAGCAGGGGGGAAGTTTGCAAAAATATAACTGTATCAACAACCAAACCTTCAGTCAAGAAGAATCTCAGTTCGAGGGAAATTATTTTCTGTCACTCGCTTACTTTCACACACCCCCAGTCCACTGCCAAGTGTATTAGTGAGCTAGCATATTAACAACTTTTTTTTAACATGGTTCAATCTATTCTTGTTGTACACACATGATACTCTCACAAGCATTCTCATTCAATCCTTACACCTCTGG
This sequence comes from Marmota marmota marmota, assembly GCF_001458135.2. Taxonomy (NCBI): domain Eukaryota; kingdom Metazoa; phylum Chordata; class Mammalia; order Rodentia; family Sciuridae; genus Marmota; species Marmota marmota. The sequence goes on from NW_026000103.1 coordinate 3,431,400, forward strand.
AGAGGTTTTTAAATATTTGATTGCCCCTAAATATAGTTCAGGGAAGGCTGCATTTTGATGAGACATTCTCGAGCTTAGTAACAGAATGGCTGGAGTGACAGTTGTTGTAAGAAGCACTCTATTCCCTCTAGACTACATGATCAATTGCTTGCACTACATTTTTACTTGATAAGGGACAGCAGTGATTAGAAATTCCTTTAAGAACCTGGTGATACTCTACAGACCCTCTCCCTCAGAAAAATGCATAGATAAAATGTGGCATATAATTTCAGAAAATATATAAGGCCCTGAAGCCTACTGTCAGACCTGGCAAAGGAAACAGGCTTAAGATCTGTCCAGCAAGAAGCCATACTTCAAGATTTTAAAGGGACAGGAGATTTTAGAGCTTAGAACAAACAGTTAAGAAATTGAGAACTTAATTCAATCACAACTAATTAATTATATATTTCCTTAAATTCTTTAATAACCAACAAATTGCATGAATAGATTTATATAATATTCTCCTGAGCAGAGAATCTACAAAAAATACAGCATTTTAAAAGTAATGGAAGCATGAAGAAATTAGTTAAAACACAAAGGCAAAGAACATAAATGTAATTAAAGTTTCCCAGGTGTAGAATCTGAGTGTGATAATAAATGCATAACAAACTGTATCATAATATACAACCTATCCAAATGAGTTTTATCATTTTAAAAAGTCAGATACAGCCTACAATAGGTGCTGTGGTTTCAGGGCGTCCCCTAAAGTTCACTTGTTGAAAGCTTATTTCTTCAAGACAGCAGTGTTGGAAGTAGAGCCTAGTGGTTTTGGAGCCCCAAAAACCACTTGGATTAATATCTTCCTCACAGGAGTTGTCACTCTCCAGAGACAGGATAGTTTCGAGAATGTGAACTGCTAAAAAGCAAGACCACTTCTTGTACTATGCCTCTTACACACACCACACACTTGCCATTCTAAGCTGAATGGCCCTCAGCATAAGTGACCACCCAATCTTGGATTTCCTAGCCTCCAGAATCATGAGCCAAAATAAACCTCTTCATTAACATCCTAGTTTCATGGAATTCTGTTATAATAACAGAAAATGTACTAAGACAATAGGTATATTTCTGCCTTAGTTCAGACTACTATAACTAAATACCTTAGGATGGATAATTTAAAGATAATAGAAATTTATTTCCCACAGTTTTGGAGTCTGAAAAGTCCAAGATTGAGGCACCAGCTGACTTCATGTCTAGTGAAGGCTCACCCTGTTTCAAAGATGGCACCTTGTTGCTATACCCTCACATGGCAAAATGGGATGGGGCACTCCCTTCAACTAGTTCCACTCATGAGGGCAGAGCCCTCAGTAATGAATCACCTCCTAAAGCCCCCACCTCTTAATACTACCTCATTAGCAATAAAGGTTCAAAATAAAAATTTGGGATGGGGAAAAATTCAAACCATAGCAATATTCCTACCAAACTAATTTTTAAAAATAAAGTATACTGCATTCAACATAATAAAGTTATGTAATATTTATAGACTTCTAAATGTTGAATCAAATGCAACATGTAGATTCTGCAATGAACCCATTAGTGCAAAAAATGTTATGAATTGAATTATGTCTCTCAAAACATGTATATGTTAAAGTCTTAACCCAGCACCTGAGAAAGTGACCTTATTTAGAAGTAAGGACACTGTGGATATAATTACTGAAGTTAAGATGAGTTACATGGAGGACAGTGGGCCCCCAATCCAATATGATTGTTCTTATAAAATATGTAAAGTAAGACATAGATATAGAGAGAATGCCATATGTACATGAAGGCAAGATCAAGGTGATGTATCTACAATATAGAGAAGGCCAAAGACTGCCTTAAATATAGCTCTAGAAGTTATAAAATAGGCCTGCAGCAGATCCTGCCTAGTGCTTTCATAGGGAGTGTGGCCTTACCCACACCTTGATCTCAGACATCTAGCATCCCTCAGTCAAGAAGTATGAGGTGGTACATTTCTATTATTTAAGCCACTCAGTGTGTGGTACTCTAGCAAACTAATACAATGAACAAATACTTTTTTACTCTATAACAGAATTTCCTATGTTACTATAAAGTAAGATACATGCACAGATACATACACATAAAATACATGGTATAGTGAAGTTAAAAAATAAGGGAAAAAAAGTACAGGTTTTGTAAAAGCAGCAAGTTAACTGAGGCTATTTTCCCCCTAAACTGCTACAGGTTTAAAACACACAGAAAAAACGGGACATTACTCTTGATAAAACAAAATCTCAAAATGAATGAACAGACTAACAGATGCTGATTTGCTCTATTATATAGCTTTAAAAGTTAGTTTAATTAATTATATATTTATGAGAACTTAATAAGGCATATTAAAAGATGGTGATTTTTTGCTATTTTAGTATATCCTCATGCAGAAATAGTTTATTGCAAAAGCATTTTTTCATCTCCAAATGGCAAAGGTATTAAAATGACTATTGACAAGACAGAAATAATCAGTTCTAATACAAGATCATAGTTATGACATATTTTAGTAAAAAAAAATTCCAAATTAATATTTCAAACACTAAAAGTACACTGCTTTATTAATACAAATACTACCCTCATTAGCATAAGCAAAAATCTCAGTTCTGTAAAAATTAAAAATGTTTGCCTTCTATTTATACACACAGGTTACATAATTCAGCATGCCAGTTCTCAAAAGAAAATAATTCTAGGTCTAAAGCTTCCTTGGTAGATAAGATCAGGTTCATGAACCTATATGGGAAAAATGTCTTACAAAAATAAGACAGGACTATTTCCCTAATATCTTTGTCACATACAAACATTAACACTCCCTTTACATACCCTCCAAAATACACATTCATGTATGAAAAGAGTAATCTCTGCCTTAAGTTTTCTACAGTTCTACATTAAGCTATGAACAAGAGACTATGTTGCTTCAATTTTGAAATAAAAGACTTTTCAGCAAAATAATGCAGTAGTTCCTCATTTGGATTCAGTATGATAAAATGCTAATCTTACCACAAGCAGACCTCCTCCAACCACGTAAAAAGTTCATACATATTGTAATCCAACTTTTTTATCCCAAATTTTAGCATGACACACAACCTCACGATTTGGCTGAAATGAGGACTTATGTCATTATTTTGTAAGGTAATAAAGCTAAAAATTATAGCTTCAATAATTTCCTCATGTCTCATTACTGGTATAAGGGACAGTATTTTATACTAAAGAAATTATTCTCAGGGTTAACAGCTATTGTTTATTAGGCAGTCTGTGTGTGTGTGACTGTGTGTGTGTATGTTCTACAAATTCATTTATACTCCTTCATCAACCCTGAGCAATGACTATTATCTTCATTTTAGGAAGGACAGATTCAGAAGTTAACTCATTCAAGGTCAGAGGCAACAAAGTTGGGATACCAAATCTTAGCCTTATCCACTCCAAAGCCAAGATTTCTAATTGCCTTTTAGCAAAAAAAAAAAAAAAATGAAGCCTTGCTGAGGTCTGACTTAGAGAGGTGATAAGTACCTGAAATTCAAAAACGTTAGTAACATCAAAGAAGTCTTGCTGAAAAGATAACAGGAGCAGCACATATGCTGGTCCTGTAAATCTGAAGGAAGTTAAAATATAAAGCTTAGATGCCTTCCTATCTAAATCATCAATGCACTTAAGCTTACAAACATTTCTGGCAGAGAGGTCATAGAAAGCTTCCTTAGAAAAGCGAAAATAAGAATTTTCCTGACTTCCTAAAACTTACAAAGCTAATTTTATAAAGGCAATTATATTTATAAAGGCAGTGATAATAGAGATGACACCTTGCATATAAACACACACACACCCCAGATGAATTTCATGTTGCATCTGTCACCCTAACTTGACAAATGCTCTACAAAACGCAATCCTCACCTTTTCTGTAGGTAGTTTCTACATAACACTGCCATTATGGAAGCCTGGGAAAAACGTCACTACTTCTGAGAAATTTACTATTAATTCACTATGAAAACGCCTTTAAAGCATGGAAAAAATTTACAGGTAAATCAAAAAAGTCCTTAAAGATTCCTTAAACCTGACTCTGTTTCAGAAGAAATTTTTTTAAAGGGTAATCCTATACATTATTTAAAAAAAAAAAAAAGGTCACATCATGTAAGTATTCACTTATTTTTCCTTCTGTGAGATTCTTCACCTGGGCCCAATATGATTTAAATTATTAGAGTTTGAATTAAATAAGTTAAACTAAGATCGCAACTTATTAAGGGAAAATGGACACACCTGTGATGTAAAAGGCTCACTAAAAATACTTCAAAATATTTGATTTTAAGTTTCAGCAATTAGGTTATGCCATGACAGCAAAATTCATGGGAAATGTTACAAGACACGCACAGTGTTGGTCAAGTCAAGGCCTCAAAGAAGTTTTATGGGGGAGTTCTCCACGGAAAAGTTAATGAATGCTTCACTGAAGAAAGCCCCCATCCTCCATTCCCCTGGAGCCTGAGGACGCGGGCGGGGGAGGTATTCAGAAGAGTGTATCCCGCGGGCACCTCCGCAGCCACCCCGGGTGCGGACAACCACTCATGCCAGCACATCGCAGGACAGTCGGACGCACCGACACCGCAAGGTCACTGGGGAAGGAGCGACTTTACATAATCCCCGCCGTGGCGCCGGGGCACCTGAGCGCCGCTCCGGTGCAGCTGCGGTCCCCTCCCTGCAGCACCGGCGAGTGGCGGTGCGGGGGCGGCGAGCAGAAAGACTAGGCGGGACGCCAAGGACCCGCGGGCGCCTGCAGCGCCGCACCGAGGCGGAGTCAGTGGGTGGGGGGGTCGGCTTCCCGCATCAACCGTCCCGCAGCCGCCGCGAGAGAGGCGGGAGATTCGGGGCGCGGCCAACGCGGACTCAGCAATGGGCTGGGGTCCCCAAGCTCCCAAGCGCCCCTCGCGGCTCAGCCAGGGACCGCTCCTCGACGCACCGGTCACGNAGCCGCCGGGGCTGTGGGCGCGGGGGCGCGGAGCGGAGCGGGACGCGGGCTCGTGCGGAAAGACACCCTGACGTCAGGGCGGGTGATGCGGCCTCTTAAAGGGGACGCGGGAAGCCCCGCCCCAGGCGCGGGGCTGGCTAGGCAGGTGTTTCGGCACACGGTACCTGGGCGCTGATGGCCGCTGCGGACTACTGATTCCTTGGCACCTACTCGGTGGTCAGGCGGCTGAGGGCGTACTCCCCCAGGGAACAGGGGTGTTCCTTAGTACCCCGGGCGAACTGCCGACAGGCTGCTGCAGCTCCGCAGTCCAGGCACTAGCAGGACTCAGGTGACTTGCTGGGGTTCCAGGTAGCCGCAGCGGCGCTGCCTGCAGACAGCCTGCCTGCCCTTTGAGCCCGGCCTTTCAGCAGCCTGAAAAGGAGGAGTGGCGGTCTATCTGGAGTAATGAATAAGTCATTGCTCCTTTTATGCCTTGCCCCGGGTTGGTTTGTCGCAGAAAACACTTGTCTGCCCTGGTTTCAATATCTCTTAAGCCCATATTACCTTAGGGAAAACCACCAACGCTTTTTTATCTGGTCTGATACAAGTTAACGACTTAAGAAGAAAAACACTTAAAGCTGAACGGGTAAATAGAATTGAGGCGTTATTACAATAATAGCATTTAATCTTCTGTTTACAGAAATGAAAAGGCCCAAAGTGTGAACTTGGCCTTGATGCAATTATGGTAATGGATTTAGGGTTTCCAATTTGAAATAATCTTTAATGTAAAAAAATCTCAAAAAAATATCATACTAAATTGTCAAATACTAAATATGGAATTAAGTATACATGGCTGGACTAAGGGAAACTGATGGAATTAGGTGAAGGGAGCAGAGCCTCATCAGATACCTTCCACGCTCTGGAAATTATCCATTTCCTCTAGTTTTTCTAGTACTTAAGAGCTTATGAGAAGAACTTGAACATTGTCTCCACATGGGGACCAAAGTGATAGGAAGAGAAGCCAGAGTGACAGAAGCCAAAATGAGCAGAATGGGATTCCTAGAAATACCTTTCCCTCTTTCACCCACCAACCCCACCCTTCTAACCATTGCTACTTGGACTCAGGGTGAACACCTGGTGCAAAGGGATTCTATTCTTCAATTATAGTCCTTGCTAGTGAGAGACAAAACACATAAAGACAAAGTCAAACAGATAGTGGTGGATATTAAAGCAGAGCTAATGTGCCCAGTTTGCAGAGAAAAGCAGAAAGGTAGGCCAGCAGTGTTAGTTCTTATGTGCATACACCTTCCAGTGCACTTTCCAAACCCCTAAGTGAGACACTATGACAAATTCTGGTTAGTGGGTAAGGAAAGAAAAAGACTATTGCTCTTGGCAGAGAATTTAACCATCAGTATAAGATACACAAAGCCCTCTTTCCCCTCTGCAACAACATTTTAGATGGTTGTAGTTTGTCAATCAGGATTCAGAGTGAGGACAAATGAGGGCAAAGTTCCAAGTTAACATTAAATGGACATTAACATGAATGAGAAATAAACCTGAGTAATTTTAATCCACTGGGGCTGGGGTTGATAGAAATGAGACTTTTTCTCCAATTTTCCAATTTCCAAAATGTTTTCCTATTACTTATCCAAAAGAAGAAAGATTTTATAGTTAGATTTTACCACATAGTCTCAGATCTGAACAGCAGAGCATTTTCATATAAGAATGGGCCTTGATTGAAGTTGCCAAGAGTTAGAACAATTAATCTACAAAGTGGAGAGCATGGGATTGTGAGCTCTTATTTCTGACTATGAAAGGTGTGAAATAGAGACCTGAAGAGTCTCCTCAGAACTTTTAATACCTGATTGAACCTAAATTAAACAAAAGCTGGTCTTTCCCTTTCCCTGGTTCTTCATTCATCAACTTAGAAGGCTTATGCTGCTAAACTTCAAAGGAACTACCTTAGGACAAAGAACTACTTAAAGAGCTTTGAATCCTTTTGTAACCACTGTTAATTCTGCTGGATATCTCCTAGATCTCACCTAAATTCAGTATTTCTATTGAAGCTGCAATTTATACCAATAAAAATCTTTCATATATTACCTTTGAAGAGATTTTTTGGGCTTTTCTTACTAGCAGGCATCATAGTAGGAGGTGTTGGGGGATGGTAGAGCAAGACTGGACTTTGAGCCACAACAGGGAGTTTCCAGGCCAATAATTCAGAAAACCCTTTCTATGGACATTTATTGTGACTGGAATACAGAGGAACAAATGCAGCAGGCACTAAAAAATTCCAAATACAGGTGCCCTCTTTGGTTACAAACAATCTGCAACAGAGACTTCAGAGAAATCCAGAAGCATACTGCAGGGAAAGGGAAATCAAAGGTCAATGAGGAAGAACTTTGACAAAACTTGTTGTGATTCAACATATTGCCCTATAGTCTCCTGCGATAAAATCAGTGTAAAAGGGTAAATAAACCTAGATCTGCTAAAGAAAGTCCCAATTAAATGAAACCCCTACAAAGCACCATCTCAATAATGGGAAGTAAATTTATGGTCAGCTATAATTCCATCACATCATTCATGCACTATTTCTCCTTGCATTATGCCAAATCTCCTGGCAAATACCAGACCACTAGTTTGCACAGAGCTGCTGTATCCCTGGTACCTTTTAGATGACTTCTACTTCCAAGGAGGTAGAAGAAAAGCATTGGTTTTTCTGCCCATCAGGCCCACCCATCTGACTGGTACAGGGCAAACTGCTCCAGACTTGTGTATAGGCTTCACAAGCATAGGAAACAGCGAAGCAAAGGTATTACATCCCAAGCTATTTTCCAGATGAGAAAAGAAAGGCAGTTCAAGAAGGTGACTTATTCATCCTTCCTTTTTTATACTGTAGCCTCTAGTCTCACCTCAGGACAGAGTCTCTAGTCAGTGTTAATAAATAGAGATTTGAGTGAAGCAATGGATAGGGGATGCACAATACATCAGTGTCACCAATGTTGTCCTCCTACCACATTGAATCTGATGTTCAGAAATCTTCATCAGATTATCCTGTATTTAAATTTGAATTGTGCTGGAACCAAAGTTATTCTGGATGTGAGTGGCACTTAACATTTTGTGCCTTTGGATGCTACCAGGTGCACTGGCTCCTATCCAGCATGGGCAGGGATAATAATAATAAGCCCTTTCCTAGAGGTGAGAAGCCAAAGGAAAGAACACCTTAGTTTCTCTGCTTCCAGGTTTATCACCAATCACCCCCCTCCAACACATACATAGGGAGTGCTATATTATTTTTTCCTTTTTGAGGTAGCATATGTAGGTCTTTCTCCTAGTGATGCCTCCTTTCCGACATAGGCCACCTTCCTCTAAAGCACAGGGGCCTCTTTCTTCAAAAGCTTTCTTTTCACTTAGCTAAACCCTATTAATCCAGTCATAGAGGAAGAGGAGGGGATTTAGCTAAATGAGTGACTCACAGCCTTTTACATCTGGGCTATGCTCATTACTTACATCCCGGTTTGAAATGCTTCCAACTTCCCTAGCAAAATCCTGTCATCTCTAATACCCACCGCCAGTACCTTTGCTTTGAAATCTTTCCCCATTAGTCTTCACTTTTGGAGCCCCAAAATTGCACTTTTGTGCACATGTGCTCTGTTCTCAGTCTAATGTGTATTGTAGAATTTGTATATAGTTAGATTCTTACCTCTTCTAGTACAGGGTATTATCTTTACTTTTTTAACTCTTAGCAGATAAGAGATACCCACTTGTCATAGACCAATTGAAATTTGAAAAGCCTAATGAACTTTTAAAAGCTAACCTGGGGCTGGGGTTGTAGCTCATTGGTAGAGCGCTTGCCTAGCTGGGTAAGGCACTGGGTTCGAGCCTCAGCACTAAATAAAAAAAACAAGTAAATAAAAAGTAAAGGTTATTTTTAAAAAATCAATAAAGCAGTCCAGAATGAAACTGGCTGGGCTTCTCTCCATCTGAGCAAATTGTTCAATAGTTATGGTTGCTACTCTCTCAGTAGCCTGAGTCTCCAATGCTCTGTCAACTTTTAGAGTTCCTGATATCCTTCTTATAAATCCCCTTTGCTTCAGTCAGGCAATATTCCTTTCTGTTGTTTGTAATCAACTAATTCTTAGTGAAGCATATCCCATCTCCCTCCCTGCAATAATATTCTAATCTCAGCTCCATTTCTCATTTGGCTAACTACAGAGATTTAGGCAATCATTGTTCATGCTAACCACTGTGTTAGGCTTCCCTGTCAGACAAGGGTAGGCAGATTGTGTGACAAGGAATATAGTCTTTTAGCAAGTGTCAATTCTCCCTGTAAGACATTGACATTCTGATTTACAAACCAAACCTTTTGTTTATTTGATTAGTATGTGTCAGGCTGCCAGGGCCTAAACCTCCCCAGCCCCTGGGAATTGACAGCTGATTGCTTGTAAATAAATGCCAAGCAACTGGACTCTGACATGACAGTGCCCACTTCTGGAATGAGAATAGCCTTAATTAGGGGCAAGTTGTTAGGGCAGCCTTACCACTGGCTTATCTATTTGATTGTTGCATGAATATATTACCATTAAAGATGCAGAAGACATGCTGTTAACCTTGAAAGTGGGATCAGCCTGATAAAGCATTGTGTTAAGGAGGACAACTTCTATTGCTATTTTAGTAGCTAGTTAGCTATGCACAGAAAAACTATTTCTTAGGCACAGTATTTTGTCCTGTCATGTCAAGGTTGCATTCTCTGGATTACAGAAATGTCCAGGTGAGAAAAGAGAGATAATTTAGTTTAAAACAAACCTGTCAACAAAACTAAGAACTTAGAGTACAACCTTCACTATTCTGTCACCATAAGCTTTATATATGGAAATAATAGTAATGTATTTATTCTACTATGTTTTTAAAAAGGCAAAAATATACTTTGAAATGATACACAATGTACAATTATTTAAATAGATCATTTATTCTTGATTGGTTTTGAGCTTTTGTTTTTCCTTTTCAACTATTTTTTAGATAGGCCATTCTATTAAATGTGCTCAGCTTGCCTTTTATCCACACATATAAATCTGACTTCATTGACAACAAATCTGATATAACTCACCATTTTAAAACTGCATTTAAAACATTTAAATTAGCATTGAAACTCCCCCTTCTAAGGAATATCATTTTCCCCCAAGGTCTAGTCACAGGAAGTTTGCCAAGTAGGGAATTCCTTAAATAAAGATCTTGAAAATATTTTTAGTTCCCTGTGGGTAGAGTTGAATTGGGGAAATTTGAAACGCAAATCATAAGATTCCCTGAATTTTAAAGGTGTATTACAGTGAGCAGGGAGGAGATCCCATTGCAGCCTGCAAGATCAAGACCAATGAACACACTTACCAGTGAAAAGAGTCTTCTCTCCATCCAGGCAGAGCTAAGAGGTCAGAGAAGGAGAGGAAGAGGAGAGAGCAAAGGCAGATGTCCCTCCAGTTCCACAATGAGAAGAGACAACCCAGTTGTTAGGTCAGGTATAGGGATGTGATAAGTAATCTTTCTTCCTTCCTCCCTCCCTCT
>NW_026000103.1:3443169-3465654 GCF_001458135.2 Marmota marmota marmota
CCTCCCTCCCTCCCTTCCTCCCTTCCTTCCTTCCTTCCTTCCTTCCTTCCTTTTTCAACTAGAGAGATTTGGGCATATTAAGAACCCTAGAAAGAAGCCAGTTAAATGACAGATATGAGTCGTGCTGGAGACTTAGAGGCTTAGTCACTGGAGGATGCAGGAAGGAAGGAAGAAAAGCCAAAGGAAGAAATCACCTGGTAAAAGGAAAAGGATGTATATTCCCCTAATACATAATATTGGTGCAAGGTGTAGAAAGATGGCACCATATTGATTAGGGGAGGAGGTCTGGTGACAAGTGGGGTGCAGTTGGTGGAAACAAGGGAGATGCCTGATGACCCACACCAGATCAGACAGAGAATACACAACTCATGCCCTCTGGTTGCTTCCCTACTGTCCCTCCCCAGCACCTCTGATTTACCCTGATGCCTGCACTCAAAGATCAGTCCTTGGTGCTTCATCTGATCAGGACCACACATACTGTTCTCTCTGCCTGCTTGTTTCTGCTTTACACCTGGCTAATTCCATGCACATCCTTCAGCTCAATTCTGTTCAAAAGGATTCTCTGATCTCCCTATTAGGGTCAAGTCTCACCATTACAGTGTGTTAGAGTGAAGTGCTGTTGTCCTCTAATGCACTTTTCACAGCTGTGATTTTGCATATATTACTAAATTTTTTTTCAATGTCTCCCCCAACCCCCCTACACACTATTCTGCAAACTCCATAGGAACACACACAGGAGGTTGGGTTTTGTTCACTACTGCTTACCCAGCAGAAAACATGAGCTTGACATACAGCAGGTGCTGCAAGAGGCATTAAACGAATGAATAAATAGGTGGAGAAGTTTTGACAAATTTAGTAAAACTTAAGAGAAATGTCAGGTGCTTCTGAGGAAAAATAATGGTATAGCTTCCTAAATCTTCAAAATATTATTTGGAGCCCCATAAATCAACAAGAAAGTCACTCAGTGACCGCTACATTAAAACTTGATCCACCAATGAAATATATGGTTAAAAACCTAATAAGTGGCGCTGGGGTTGTGACTCAGTGGTAGAGCACTTAGCTCTCATGTATGAGGCACTGGGTTCTATCCTCAGCACCACACAAAAACAAATAAAGGTATTGTGTCCATTTACAACTAAAAAATATATTAAAAAATTTTTAAAAACCTAATAAGAAATATGGAAAGTATGGGTTATGAACCTAATGAAGTAGTCATGGTGAAAAGATTTCATGGGAAGGTAAGAAAATAGATCCTGAAATTCACTTTGGATCAGATCTCAAATTTCACCAATTAGAAGCTCAAGATGACACAATAGGTAGACATTCAATTCCAAGCCCATAATGTAAAAGGAAATAACTTCCAAATTCAGAATGAAGACAGAGAAAGAACCTATAATTAATAAGATAGTGTTAGTCTTTCAGGTGTTATAGTGTAGATGAAGGGTGGGTAGCTGGGACCCATTTTGATAATGCATTTTAAGGGTCATCTACACATGATGCAAAGCCCTCAAAACTTTCAGGACTACTTCTAAAACTTGCTTTCTTACTGTTCCCCTATAAATATTCTCCAAGCATCTGATTCCATAGTGTCCAAGATGTGGACCCCAGACCAGTAGTGTCAGCAGCACCTGAGAACATGTTAGATTAACAAATTATCATCGAGGCTCCACCCAGACCTACAGAATGACCATGCATGGGAGGAAGAGCTACCCAATCTGTTTTAACAAGCTCTTCAGGCTTTACTAACCTCCAGGCAGTGTGACCTCCAAGTATACTCTGGTTCAAGAGCCACAGGCCTCTAAACTGCAGAGGTTGCACTGAGAGGGAGGATTGGAACAGAAGCATCAGGAAATCAAACATAAAAACTGTCCCTGTGAAGAAGCTGTGCATCCTCACAATGGGCTGGGATTACTTCTTTTCCACAAGTAAAGCAATTAAAACAAGGCTATTAAGCAGTTTGGTTATTAAGAGATTTGGGGACTATTCTAGTTTGCTAGGACTTTTGTAACAAGATGGCTTGAAACAATGGAAATTTATTACTTCAGAGTTCTGGAGCCTGGGAGCTGGGGTTGTGGCTCAGGGGTAGAATGTTCGCCTGGCACATGCGAGGCCCTGGGTTTGATCCTCAGCACCACATAAAAATAAATAAAGGTATTGTGCCCAACTACAACTAAAAATAAATATTTTTTAAAAAAGTTCTGGAAGTCTGAACTCAAAGTGTCTGCAGGGTTGGTTTCTTCTGAGTGCTCCGAGGGAAAATCTGTCCCATGATTCTCCCCTAGCATCTGGTGATCTGTGGCATTCCTTAGTTTACAGATGCATCTCTGCCTCTGTCTTCCCCTGGTCTTTATTCTCTGTGTGTATCTGGGCATGTATCAGGTAGACTAGGTTAAGTTATGACTTTCAGTAGGTTAGGTGTGTTAAATGCATTTTCTACTTGTGATTTTTTTCCAGTTATCGTGGGTTTATGAGGGAGTAACCCTCATCAGGTGGAAGAGTATCTATACTTCTCATTCCTTAGCATTCTTAAGTTACCTTGCCAAAGACAACAACACAAAGACACTCCACAGATTTCTACATTTCAAGCCACTGATGATAAAACTAACAAGGAAGAATAAATTACTTCCTTCACACAGTGTGTCCCCCTGAAGCAATAATGATTACACACCTTCACTTAGAAAATTTTCGGGGACCCTTCTTCTCCATTCTGACACATTTAAACATAATAGGTTTTTCCTATTGACTTAATCAGTATCCAACCATGTAAACATATAGTTTAAGGAAAAGAAGATAATATTTGGCACCTCTCCGACATTACTCTTTGCCCCTTCTGGCTTAAGTCACATACAACCACTGTGGATAGAAGGGGAGACTCATTAGGCCTGAAAAGACAGAACTTAATTCAGAAGATTATAAATTCAGAACTACTCTACAATTTTAGGTAAGCCCTTTAGGTTTACAGAACTTCTTAAAGAAAAACTGACAATGTCTGTAATAATTTAATGAATGATTCTGACCCCTGAGCATGAACAATCGGAGAGAAAGATGGGAATGGTAATTCAGTATCTGCTCTTCTCTCACACTCAGCCTTCTGGAGGTACCAGTGCCTGAGGATGCATTTACTGTTCAATGGTTTCTGTGTAAAAATGCTGCAAACCAGAAAGTGAAAGAGTGCTCAGACCTGGATTTTTGTCATGAAATTCTTTTAAATACAAGTAAACACTCAGAGTTTGACTCTGGGCCATATAACAAAACCTATGGTTGTTTCCAGAGATGTAATGAAAGTGAATAAGAAACTAAATGAAAAGGATAAACCCCCAAATAATTACCACTTCTAATTTTCTACATTTCTTTGAACATAAACTATCATCTAGTTTTCAATTCGATTCAGGGAGAAGCATTAATATGTCTTATGTAACCAAAATGTTCTCTCTTAGTCTCCATTTACCTAATTGCTTTCATGATTTAAACTAATAAATATAGTTTTAAAAATTTTCTAAATCTCTTTTAAAACTTTGAAAATAGTTAGTCTGGTTAAAACAAAGACTCTGAAACATTAATTTTTCTCAAAGTATTTTTATAAGTGATAATTTACTCAAAAAATTTCATATCTAACAAAAATCATTTAAGATGAATGTAAGCTATTTTAAAAATTATCTCTCAAACCAAGGTATTTTAAAAATAATCTCTCAAGCCAAGGTATTTTAAAAATAGCTTATGGAAAATATGACTAACATAAGAAGCTTGTGCAACACAATACAAGGAAAAACTTAGACCCAATAGAGAAATGTACAAAGTGTATAAGCTGCTCACTGTAGTTACATAAATAACTTCTGACCCCTGATCATAAACAATCAGAGAGAAAGATGGGTCTAGTACTTCAGTATCTACTCATCTCTCACACTGGGCCTTCTGGAGGTACAAATGCCTCCAGATAATTATCATGTGTATAAAAGGGCCCCATGTCACAAGAAATGGAGCTACAATACTATCAATTTGACTAAATTAGCAAGGATTTAAATATCTATTTTAATGTAAACTTTATGGAATGAGAATACTACATACTTTTAGGCAGAGTAAAATCCATGTAATTATTTTATTATTTAAAAGCAGTTTGGCACTATATCTCAACCTTTAAAAATTGTCCCCATATTTCAGTAATTTTACATCCAAAACATGTCCTTATCAAATAGAATTTCAGGCAACCATCCATCAGGGAAATGCAAATCAAAACCACAAAGATATGGTACTTCATACCTAACAGGTCAGCTATAATTTTTTTAAAAAATTAGATCATAACAAGTGTTGGTAAGGATGTAGAAAAACAGGAAGTTCCACTCATACATTGTTGGTAGGAATATAAAGTGATGAAGTCATTTGGAAAATAGTCTGACCATTCCGAAATAATCATACATAGAATTACCATATGATTCAGCAATTTTCACTCCAATTATGTGTCCAAGGGAAATAGAAGCATATGTCTACACTAACATCCATGAATGTTTACATCAACATTATTTAGAATAGCCAAAAGTGGAAACAACCCAAATGTCCATTAACTGATGAATAGATTTACAATACATGGTATCAACACACAGGTGATATTATTTTGCAATGAAAGAAAGAAAGTGGGCTGGGGTTGTGGCTCAGTTATAGAGGGCTTGCTTAGCACATGTGAAGCACTGGGTTCCATCCTCAGCACCACATAAAGATAAATAAATAAAATAAAAATATTGTGTCCATCTACAACCAAAAAAATTTTAAAAGAAATGAAATATTGATACATGTTACATCATGGATCACCTTAAAAAATATTATGCTAAATGAAAGAAGTCTATTAGAAAGGACTACATATTTTATGACTCAATTTATATTGTTTCCTAAATAGGCAAACCTGTAGATATAGAAAATAGGTTACTTGTTGCCTAGTGCTGGACAGGGAGTGGAAGAATTTGGGTGTTCATGGTTAAAGGGAGTAGACTTTGTGACTTTTTTTTTTCCTTTGGGGTAATTAAAATATTCTAAAATAAATTGGGGTGAAGGATGCACAATGCTGTGGGTACTAAAAGTCATTCAATTAAGTGATTGAATTGGATGAGGTGTGAATTAGATCTCAATAAAATTGTTATTAAAACATCACAGCATTATATAACAGGAAAATAATGAAAACAATCTAAAATCCAAAATTAAGGAATATAAAATTTCTGAAAAACATTTCTTGATGCTTCAAATTTTTCAGAATATCATAATTGACAATAAGCATGTATAAAAGTGAAAAGTCACTATAATTCCAATCACATAATAATATATACATACACAGGTATACAAAAAAGAATAGCTGAAAATATTTTAAAATATAACTAGTGCTTACTCAAAGTGGCAAGCTTTATGGGTGCTTTCTATCCTGATTATATTTATGATATTATCTAAATTCTGTATCTCCAGTGAGAATCTATATAACCAAAAAATTTACTATATGTATGAATATGGTCATGGTTATATCTTAAGCTTAAGGTAATATCCCAGAAAATTTATCTGCATAGCTATAACTTTCATAGGATCACATTCTTGTATTGATTTATTCCAGATCTATTGCTGGTTTACATATAACGAAATTTTATTATATAGAGGCAATTTTATAAAAAACAAATCTTCAGAGATAAAAAGACTTATACTCTGGGGCTGGGTTGTAGCTCAGTGGTAAAGTGCTTGCCTGGCACATGTGAGGCACTGGGTTCAATCCTCAGCACTACATAAATATAAACAAATAAAATAAAGGTATTGTGTCCATCTACAACTAAAAAATACTTAAAATACTTGTACTGAGAGAATTCTATTTCTTAGGTATTCAATAAACTCATATTTTCTATTCTCTTAATGATAAACATTTGGCTGCTTTCAGCTTGGGACTACTCTGAATAATGCTGTTGACATCCTTGTATGTAATGCTTTGGCACACTTATGCACACACACTTGTCCTGTATTTACCCAGAAGTAGAATTGCTCAATCACAATTCCATGTTTAGCTTTAGTCTATAACAAAAATAGTTTTACAAACTGTTTGTACTGATTTACACTTTCACCAGCAGTGTTCGACACTTGGTGCCATCATTCATTTGGGTTCTCAATAATAAGTAGTAATTTCTCATTGTGACTTTAATTAGTATTTTGTAGTGAAGTTGTGAGCATCTTTTCATATTTTTTATTAGTCATTGGAATGTTCTCTATTGTGAAGTGACCATTCAGAGGTATTGCCTATATTCCTATCAAGGTTTCTTTTTCTGTCAATTTGTAGACAGTTTCTATATATTTCAAAATCAACTTTTTTGTCAGTGATGTATGTCACAGGAAATTTTTTCTCTATTTCATTAACCTATTTGTCTTTTTTCAAAAATGGGACTGGATTATAGTTTTCCTTTCTCATAGTGAGCTTTTAGGTTTGGATATCAAGATTATGCTGGCTTCATAAATTATGTTGGGCATGTTTTTTTGTTTTATTCTCTTAAAAAGTTTTTGTAATATCAGTGTTATTTCTTCCTTGTGTGGTTAGTAGAATTCACTGCTGATGCCATTAAGGCTCAAAACTTTCCTTAAAGCAAACTTATATTATAGATTTAATATATTTGATATTTTCAGAACAATTGTTTTTTTCTTGTATAAAGTCAATTCTGTTTTTTCAAGGAATTTATAAAATTTATCTAAATTTCAAGAATATTGGCATAAAGTTGTTCCTTATATTCTCTTATAGATTTAATGTCTATAAGATCTATAATGGTGTTTCCAGCTTCATTCCTGACATTGGTTATTTTTTTATTTCTTTCCTTTTCTTGATCAGTCTCAGAGGGGTTTATCATTTTATTAGTTTCTTAAAAGAGGAATTTCAATTTTTTGCTTATTAATTTTTATTATTTGTTTTCTATTTCATTAATTTCTGCTATCTTTATTATTTTCTTTAAATTTGACTTGATATTATTTACTAACTTTGTCTTAGTTCATTTTGTGTCATTATAACAGAATACCATAGACTGGATAATTTACACAAACAAAATACTTACTTTGCCTTACTGTGGGAAATAAGTATCTTGCTTGTATTTCTCAGGCTGGAGACTGAGAAGCCCAAGATCCAGGTGCTGACATCTGGTGAAGGCCTTCAGCCTGCATCATCCTGATGGAAGGCTGAAGAGCAAGGGAACCTGTAGGACAGCAAACAAGAGAGAGGGTGCTGGACTTGCTCTCCACTCTCTTCATAAATAAGCCACTCCCTGACAACGATATTAATCCATCAGTGAGGGCAGAGCCCTTACGACATAATCACTTCTCAACCCCTACCTCCTAACACTGTTGCATTGGAAACACATGAATTTTAGGGAGCACATTCAAAGAATGGCAAATTTCTAGAGATGAGTTGTTAATAAGTCAATGTTCAGATGTTATTCCTTGCATATGAAGTTGTAATTTGTCTATAAAAAAATTGAGCTGTATCCAACAGGTTTTAAGACATAATAATTATTCTGTACAAAATATTTTCTAATTTCTATTTTTTCTACTTTGACCAAGGCTTGTATAAAAGTATATGAAAATTTTGTATTTTTTTGTAGTTAATTACATTGTGGATCTAGAACACACTCTGATGTAAACCTTTTGATGCTCACTGAAATTTGCTTGAGGGATCAGCATATGGTGAATTATAGTAAAAACATAAAATGTATTCAGAGTTCTTTAAGCAAAGTTTTCATGTCAGCCTTTTTAAACCCTTATGTTTTAGCTAGGTCTCTTACCTACCTCATAAATCTCTTTATTCTGGATTTTTTTCTTATTAATTAAAGCATTTAATTGCTGACGTATTTGTATTTCATATTGCTAACCATTAAACAATGGTGTATTTGTATTTCAAATGAAAAAAATTACCTTTTATTTTCTACTTGTTTAACCTGCTTTATGTTCCTTGTCCCTGATTTCTAAACTTGTTTTGGATTTGCTTGTTGTTTATTATTCCATTTTTTCCCACTATTAGTTTCAAAATTATAAATCCCCTTCAATTTCTTTAACATTTAGTTACCCTTGAGATTACAATATACATTCTTAACTTATTAGAATATAGAGTTTATTGATACTCTTTCCCCACTCTTGGACAATTCATGGACCCTAGAATACTTTAATTCCTTTTACCTAACTCATGATTTATAATCAAAAGACACTTTTAGTATTGTTTTTTATTGCCATATATTCATTTAGATATATTCATAAAGTTCTCTTTCTTCCTGCTTCTCCCATCTGGGAACATTTTTATTCTGCCTAAAAAAATTACCCTTTGGGATTTTCATGAAAATAGGTGTGCTCGTGATAAATCCTCTGTTTTCCTTCCTCTTAAAATGTCTCCATTTCAATTGTATTCTTTAAAGATGAAAATAGAATTTTAAATTGTCAGTTATTTTTTAAAGTACTTTATATTTCCCCATTTTCTTCTCGCTCCCATTATTTCTCTTATGAAGTCAGCTCACAGTGTAATTTTTATAATTCAAAGGTAATATGTCTTTAGTCTTCCTTCACTTCACCTCCTGGTTTTAAGATTTTGTCTTTGTCACTTATTTTTGGCATGTGATGCACATGGGTATGTATTTCTTCTTATTTATTTTGTTGATAGTTTGTAAGACTTCTTAATCTATACCTTGATGTTTTTCCACCAGCATTGGAATTTTCTCAGCCATTATCTCATCAGTCATTACTTCTGCCACATTCTTTCTGGGACTGCAATTATTCATGCCTTAGTCCTTTTCAGAATATTCCCTCTGTATTTTACCTTTTGCTTTGTATTTTTCATTCCTTCTCTCTCTAGGTTTCCTTCTGTCTTATCTTTTCTTATCTATATTCCTATGTATGTTCAAGTTTTCATTATCAGTTATTTGAGGTAATATATAAAATATAATGGTTTTTATATGGTACTTTTATGAAATGACCTTTATAAATTCATATATTAATTATAATACTCTAATGACTCCTTTGGATTATGAATGCAAACATATTATATGCAAACTTGTGCCATGTGAATGGCATTTCTTTTCCAATACCTTATACTTCTTTTCCTTGACCTACAGGATTAAAACCTTCAGTGCCACGTCCAGGAGTAGTAGTTATAGTAAGCATCCTTTCTTTTTCCTGATCTCAGGATATTTTCAGCATGTTGAGTTCATTTTGTATGTATTTTTTATTCTGTTTAAGAAGTCCTGTCTATTACTTGTTTGCTAAGAGTTTATTATGAACTTGGTAAAATCTCATTAAAATACTTTGTTATATTTATTGAAATAATCATTTTTCTTCTTTACTCTGTGGTTAATTGATTTTCAAATATCCAAATTACCTTGTAGTCTTGGGAAAACCACAACTTGGTCACATTTTATATACACTTTTAATAAACTGATTAGATTTGATTTTATTTTGCTTGGGATTTTTGTATATATGATTATAAGAATAATTGCCCAATCGTTTTCCTTTCTCATAATACCCTTTTCAGAAATTTTGTTGGATTATTTCAGACATCAGAGGATTCAAGTATTCTGGAATCATCTTAATTAAATTTTAGGATTAGAGATGATTTCAAACTGGGCAGCTGTTACTCAGGGAACCAGTTTAAATACAGAAAAATATTGATTGACATTTGTGTAGGCAAAATATAAGAAAATGGAAAATTTCTGAAAAAATAGGCTCACATTAATTAATGTTAAAATATCCCATCCTTGCCGGGCACAGTGGTGCACACCTGTAATCCCAGCAGTTTGGAAGGCTGAGGCAAGGAGGATCACAAGTTCAAAGCTAGCCTCAGCAACTCAGAGGCACTCAGCAACTCAGTGAGACTCTGTCTCTAAATCAAATACAAAATAGGGTTGGGAATGTGGCTCAGTGGTTGAGTGCCTCTAAGTCCAATCCCCAGTACACCGTCCCCCACCAAAATTTCATCCTTTACTATCTCCATAGTCATGACCAACAAATATGCACAATGGCTGATGAGCACTGGCTCCCAACCTATTATTTTGTAAATTAATAATAATAGTAATAATAGCTAATGGATTAGATTTAGAGAAATATGTCACATTTCCCCCATTCTACTCTTTAGCCAGGAAGAATTAGAAAATAGATAAGGCAAGAGCCACATTTTAAAATATGCCCTATTGTTTATATTTAGTCTTATTTGTATATCTTCAAAGATGTTGTCTAAAAAGAGGAGACTAACAGTCTGCAACGGGGAATGTTAAAATAAGCTTCAAATAAATGGTTCAGGGAAAACTCCCTGCCAGATGATCTATAATCCATGCCTCCTTACCACCCCCCACCATCTCCCCCCATTCCTGGGGAGAAGCAGAGGCACTGGTCTGCTAAGTAATAAATATAGTCACCGAAAACATCACCAAATCCTTAACAATCTTGAGAGTGAAAAATGGGGCTATAAAATGCATCATGCACAACACAAGAAAATCAAAGTCAAGCAAAGAGTATCTTGGAAGGGGGAAATGTAATGACTGAATTCCCTATCACAGCCTGTTATTACAACAAAATATTTATATCTCCACAGAGCTCTAATACTATGGGATAAAAGGATCTGTTCCAAACAGTGACCAATACAGAAAACACATATCCTAGAAGGTAACTGGAGAACATATGCTCTGTTCCATACATGTCTTATCATCAGTGTCAATGAATATTTATTGAGTTAGCATTTAGCCATGCCTGCAAACACTTGCAGTAAAAAATTCAGAAAAGATTCAGTCCTTTCCCCCTAGGACATTCCATTTCAAAGACCAAGATATATATAGCTTACTCTCTTTCTATGGACAGATACTATGTTTTTTTTTTTTTTCTTTAACATGGGGATTCTTAGCAGCCTTTCTTTACCATGAGGATTAAATTGATAGGATTTAATATATCTTTGAAGAAAGGGAGAAGAAAGCACACATGATGACTATGTACAAAAATGGTTTCAGCTATGGGGAATTTAAGGAATCACAAGTTGTAGAAGGAGGACTAGATGCAGCCAAGGATCATGAAATAAATGCCAGGGATGTGGGCCAGATCACATCCTCCAAGAGATAGACTCACTTTCTTTCTGAAATATGAGGCCCTTTCTATTTGTCTTCTGGTTTTATAGACCCATGAGTTCAGAGAACTATTTCTTCCACTTTATAAAATCTACTGACAAGACTGGTGATAAATGGTAACAAAACCTCGACCTCGGTGTGGGAAGTACATAGAGTAGAGTGGAAGAGGTGAATCTTGAACTTAAACAATTTGTGAGCCTATTTAAGAAAACCTCACAAAATTGCAAGTGTGAAATTAGGCAGCAGGCCTTGGAAGAGCAGGGCCCTGATGTGTTAGGCCCCTTATCTTTACCATACACCTACCTCTGCTGGGTGGGGCCTATGCAGAGTGGGAGGCAACCTCTCCTCAACTGCAGGGGACTTTAGATAAAAGGTCCAAACTGGCCATATCTTTTGATAATAATAGCCAGACACCTGTATGTTTTGGGAACAGTCCTCACATTTTTAAATATTGGCAAGAAACTCATACTTTAAAAACAGAAGAAAATAAATGTAAGACTCAGCTTTTGCTCATCATGTTGGCACTTCTGGCCAACTGAGTGATGCAGTGACTCAGGCCAAGAGAGAAGTGTTGCCCAGGTCCCTGCTGCACTTTTCTCCTGTAGAGAGGAGCCCTACGGGAAATGCCTTCAGTGTACATAATGATTTTGGGTGAGCAGCTGAAGGAGAGGGTATGAACAGAAGAAAACGTTGTAACAGTGTGGCAGAAGGAGATGACAGATTGAATGTGGGAGGAGAGCAACTACTTCCAGACCCCATTCCTTGGAAATAGATTAAATCGTGGCCCCTCACACAGCAATTAGACAGCTGAGGCACATGGAAGACTTCAAGGCAACATTTCTGAAAATGTGGTCCACAGACCCCCTTACTCTGGATACCTGGTATGCTTGTAAAAATGCAGATATCTGGGCCCAATCCCAGGAAGTAGTGTGTTGGTTTCTGCAAAGGGGCACAGGAACTTAAATAATTTGTGAGACTCTAACAAGCACCCAGTGATTCTTAGATAAACGTCATTTAAGAAACACGAGAGAGATGACTTTTGTTTTTGTTTTTTACTCTAGCCAAGAATCACATAAAGAGATACATGTGGAAGTTTCCAGGCTTTGGTTTTCCCGATTGGTACCTCTCCCTGTCACCTTCCCCTCAGCCCACACATTTTTAGTTCTGAACTTGGATGGCTTGCTAAGCTGCCAAACAGAATGAACCACTGAGACTCCAGCAATTCTGCCTAAGCTAAAAAGCTGAGCCCCAGCAGATTCAACCCTCTCACTTCCTCCTTGGCATCCTTGCTGACACATTGCAACCACAGCTATATTTTGTTAACACTTAGCATATGAAGTGTCCTGAAAATCCAAGATCTGCATTATATAAATTATAAAAGTCTTCCCAAGAGCAATGCTGATATCAGGGCCTTCTTATCAGCATATTCTTTTTAAAAAAATTATCTTTAATTATAGATGAACATAATACCTTTATTTTATTTATTTAGTTTTTTTTTTTTTTATGTGATGCTGGGGATCCAACCTAGAACTTCAAAACCATGAAAAAAAATTTATGTGGTTGAAGCAACCAAATCTGTGGTATTTGTTATGGTAGCCCTAGCAAACTAATATAGTTAATTATAAACTAATATAGTTAATTAATAGTTAATAATTATCTTATTATCAATGGCTAAAATCCCAAATGACACCTGGCCCTTTATTTAATTGTGAGTCTAAGTTTATCATCTAATCACACTTCAACCACAGGATGACAGGGCAGGCTTCAGGAAGTATCAGGAGAAAACTGAGCTTGGCTGTGGATTACAAAATCTCCTTGGAAGAATCCAGGAATTACGATGATTAATGAACAGTGAATGTTGTTTCTCAATCCTGGGTATACATTATTATCACTTCAGAATACAAAACTCTATCCCTGACACCCCCCAAATAAACAGAATCTCTGGGTTGAGACCTGGGTGTTTTTTAATTCTCCAGATTATTCTAACTTACACTCAGGCCTGAAAAATAAAAAGAGATTTAGGGACATGATTTCATTTTGTTCTTTATGTTTTGCTGAGATACCTACTGAGAATCTCTCTATACTGAGAACCAGCAGCACTTCACTGGTTACAAAGGTCCATTTACTAGGCTTTAGAACTTGAAGAACTTACCATTTAAGGTGTGTGTGGGGGTGTGTGTGTAAACAGTTATAACTATCCTGTGATGATCATTTCTGATTTATCAAGCACTTTCATCAACAGGGTCTCAATCAATTGTCACAAATCCTTACTAGAGAACTCCTATTACTGTTGTCCTCATTTTATAGATGAGGAAAGGGAGTTTCTTTGAATAATAATGGACTTTTACTGCATGGTAGTATGGGTTAGGCCCTGCATAAGAACTCCCAGGAAAAGGCACAAGTGGGCTGAGATGAAGCCTATGCACCCACCACTCCCAAGCCCTGGCACAGGACTTTACCCATCCTAAGGAATGATGGGTTTTTCTGTCATAAAGGCATTGCCTATGCCTATAGTGGTCCCAAAGTAGAGGGTAGGATATAAGACCCTATTCCTTGGAAATAGATTAAATTGTGGCCCCTCACTCAGTGATTAGACAACTGAGGCACATGGATAAATTTAAGGCAACATTTCTGAAAATGTGGTCCACAGAAGAGCCAGGATCATCATGTTCCACAGGTCCATGATGAGCCTGGAACCCCTACCCCACATCTTTGCACTCAATGACTGCTGTGGGTCCTACCATGTGTGGACACAGTAGCCAGCACTAGAGGACAGAGGCTCATGCACACTCTAGCTGGCAGGCTTCTTTCTTGCCACCCTTCATAAACAGTCAGGGTCAAGGACAGCTGGGCTTGACAGTCAAAGCTCTGGGCATGGTTCCAAAGGAGCTACTGCACAGGAGGCTTTGGACAACATGCTTAATTTCTCTGGGAGTTAAAGTTTCCTAGTTGCCTCAGCTGTAATTTTAACATTCTTTTTTTTTTAAACTTTAATATTTATTTTTTAGTATTTGGCAGACACATCTTTGTCTGTATGTGGTGCTGAGGATCGAACCCGGGCCACACGCATGCCAGGAGAGCGCGCTACCGCTTGAGCCACATCCCCAGCCCAAATTTTAACATTCTGAAGGTCTTAAAATATATTATCAGTTTCCTAAAGCCATGTCCAAGTAATTTCCAATACTATTAAGGAGACAGAACAATCAGAAAAACACTTTTTCTCCTCTTTACTAAAATAAGCAATTCATCTAATTTCAGTATCCTCAGAGGTGAGATATATATAGTCTAAAAAAGATTGAGCTTAAACTGAAAATGATATCTTTTTCTTTTCTTTCTGTTTTTTTAAATTATGAAAGCAAGCCAACATAATGAAACCCAGAATTTTGCATTTATAGTTTATATATTCAGAGATCTAAAACCTTAAAGTTATGAAAATGGATTTTTCTTTCTCCCCCTCCTTCTAACCACTCTGAATAAGGTGCCCTATTCCTGGCATAGTCTGTCTGTCTGTCTCTCTTTTCCCCTGTGATATAATTCACTACTACAGTCATTCACTATGGGGAAAAAAATCAATGAGCATAGAATTGGGCTGAGCATTGACTCCAGAGGCAGAACAACACAAAGGGGCCTCATGAGTGGCTGGGCCAAGTCAGGTCATTACCATCCTTCAAACTCCTCATAAGAAGCATGACAGTTGGCAGAGGGTGATTTCAGCTCAAAAGGACATTCTGGTGAAGGCAACTTTAAATGCAAGGAATCCTGTCTCTGCTATAAGCAGGCTAGTTGGCACCATGCAGTCCCATCTCTGGAAAGACTTGCTGATGGTGACTTCAACATGAGTTTTACATGCACTCTACTTAAAAATAAGATAAAATTATGTTTCTTTTCACATGTCTAAATCTTAAGCCAATTACCACCTTTACTTCACATGCTCACCTGTATTATGACACTAAAAATGATTCCAAGTTTTTAAAAGACAGTAAAATAGTACATCTGTTTTGCAAAACAGTCTGGCAGTTCATCAAAAGATTAAACATAGAATTGCCATGTGATCCAGTAATTCTATTCATAGTTATCTACCCAAGAAAAATGAAAACATATGTTCACATGAAACTTGCACACCAATGTTCACAGCAGCATCGTTCATAATAGCTCCAAATAGAACCAACCTAAATATCCACCAACTAATGAATAGATAAGTAAAATGGTATGTGTTCATACAATGGAATATTACTCAGCAATTGAAGAACAAATTACTAATACAAGCTACAACATGGATAAGCCTTGAAAACATCATGACAAGTAAAAGAAGCCAGTCACAAAGGACCACATTTTATGCAATTCCATGTATAGTAAATGTCCAAAATATACAAATTTATCGAGACAGACAGTAGATTAGATATTCTCAAGGGCTGGAGTAAGGGGAACAATGAAACGAGGAGAAGAGAAGGGAAGAAGCAGCTAATGAGTAAGTTTTTCATGGAAAAGGTAAGGTGATCTAAGCGTTCTCATTTTTATTCACAGCTCTATGAATATGCTCTGTGCAAAGTCTAGATTGTCCGTTTCCATGGGTGACTTGAATGGTATGTGAATTATCTTATTAAAGATGGTACTTTTAAATGGTGAGAGTGAAAAGTCATCCCTAATCCAAACCAAGCACATAATTTTTCAGTGCTTTACTTGAACATTGTTTAAATCATATAACCCACCAGATCTTTATTTCATAAAATACATGACCCAAGAGGTATCACAATCCTTGAATCCAGAAGGCCCCTTTGCACTTTCCAATATCAGTGACATGACATTTTGTTTTATATAAGAACTCAGCAATCTCAGAGTGCTTACTTGTATATTCTGCAACTTTGATAAATAGGTGAAAAAATTATCACTACCTCATACAGATAAAAAAAAATTATTAAGAGCTCCTGGGTTTTAAGAATTTATTCCAGTTCTCTCAGTAGTAGTAAACACTGGACTAGAATCCAAGTCTTCTGATTACTTATCTGATGCTGTCTTCAGTCCACTGAAAAACCAAGAGTCAGACCAAAGAAAAGCCCAGTGGCCCACAGTTTTACAGTGTTGAGCTATAGACATGGAACTTGCTAGAAAGCATATGAAAAGTGGAAGCAGCATTTAACTGCATGATCTCTCTGTGACACTTGCACAAGACTATTGCTGGCAGGGGTTAGTAGACCAGGTAGCCCAGTCTCCCCCTAGCAGCTCAGCTCTATGACAAAGACTTCCTCCCTAGAGATGAGCAGCTGCTTTATCATTTCTGCATGATTCCACAGAGATAACTTCATATAATCTAATATCAAAACATGGTGTGTCTGTGCAGAAACTGTTCACTGGCTTGCCTGGCCCTCACTGTCCTCCCTCTCAGGGTATAAATGGAAGTCAGCTATGGAGATCTAAAAAAGCTTTTGTATTTGAGGTGGAAGGGCTTCCTGCTTCCCCTCCCTCCCTTAAATCTTGCGACCCTGAGGAAAAAGGCCAGGAAAAGCTCACCATTAACCTGAAATCTCCAAGTCACTGGACCAAGGCCAGCAGCCAGATGCCTCTGTGTGTGTTTGGGTGGGTGGGGCATACTGGGGATTGAACCACCTAGGGATACTCTATTACTGAGGTACATCTCCAGCCCTTTTTATTTTTCATATAGAGATAGGATCTCCCTAAGTTTCCCAGGCTGGCTTTGTGATCCTCCTGCCTCAGTTCCCCAAGTAATTGGGATTATAAGTGTGTATCACTGTGTCCAACGATGACATCTTTTAGGTGATAAAATACTGTTTCAAGCCATTTTCAATAATTTCTGCTACTGAGGAATGCATATTTGATTACATAAACCAGAATGGAAAGAAAAATGGGTTTGGAACTAGACATTGTGACTAATTAGAAAGGAAGTTACCTGACCTCCCTAAAATTTAAATTTC
Source organism: Marmota marmota marmota (assembly GCF_001458135.2). Taxonomy (NCBI): domain Eukaryota; kingdom Metazoa; phylum Chordata; class Mammalia; order Rodentia; family Sciuridae; genus Marmota; species Marmota marmota. Next base: position 3,460,190 of record NW_026000103.1, read on the forward strand.
TTCATCTGTAAAATGGAAATAATAAAATAGCCTCTTATTTTAGAATTCCTGAAACACTAAAACAAGGTAATTAGGAAGGTGCCTCACCTATTGCTTTATATACAGGATTAGCTGTCTTCCTTTAAGAATCCTGAACTTGGATCTAGGGTTATGGCTCAGTGGTAGAGTGCTCACCTAGTATGCATGAAGCACTGAGTTCAATCCTCAGCACCACATAAATATAAATAAAGATATTGTGTCAACCTAAAACTAAAAAATAAGTATTAAAAAAAAGAATCCTGAACTTATTATTTGAATAATTGTTACTTCTTTCTTTTCTACTAGGTATACTAATCTGTTAAAGTACTATCAATGATTTCTAAAATTGTGTTAATGATTAAGATCTATTTTGCTGATAGATTTTCCCATCCTTTAGAAAATTCGCCACGTTTCTTTTCCTATAATGATGTATAATATAAGGAGTATTTCTGGTAGGTGTACTTTTTACCCATAATGAATATTTACTGAAACAAAAAAAAAAAATTTATTGAAGTTGTTCAACCAGCTGTGTATATTTCCTGAATACTTTCTCTGGGTTAGACCCCATGATAAATATGACAGATGCTAAAAAGGTAATGAAAAAGATGGAATCTCTCTCCAAAGATGTCTGATTTTTAACAGAGGTTATATAAAAGCTAACAAAACAAAATAGTGTCTGTGAGTATGGAGTGGGATTTAAATAAAGGCAGAAGTCCTATTGTAAATTTTAAATAAGAGTTTAGTAATTCACTATAAAATAGCATTTTTTTAATTCAGATAATTTATAATATATGTAAAATTACTTAACTTCAAATCTAGCTACTGAAATTCAAAATAAGAGTTTCCTTTCATTCACAGGAGACTTTGTGTCCCTCATTTTGCAAACATAACATAATGGGTTCAGCCATTATGGTTCAATGTGGTCTTTGATGCCAGACTGCATGGGTTCAAATCTGAGCTCTGGTGCTTAACAGCTAGTGTGTCCTTAACTGAAGCATGTAACATTGGTGTGCTCTAACTTCCCCTTCTAGAAAATGGGGATAATTATGGCACATACCACATAGGGCAATTGTAAAGATTAAATGAGGGTTTCTTTTGGAGGGTCAGTACCAGGGATTGAACTCAGGAGTGCTGGACCACTGAGCCACATCCCCAGCCCTATTTTGTATCTTATTTAGAGACAGGGTCTCACTGAGTTGCTTAGTGCCTTGCTTTTGCTGAGGCTGGTTTTGAACTTGTGATCCTCAGGCCTCTGCCTACTGAGCTACTGGGATTATAGGTGTGCGCCACTTCTCCCGGCTGATTAAATGAGTTTTGAACAGTGCCTGACCCTCATTAAGCATTCTGTACAGGCAACTATCATTATGTAGCTATTTTCCAGGATAAAATTGTAATTTATATTAATTTTCCAACAGTATCAGATACTTAGGAACTTTCTCATCTGTACTCTGTAAAAGCCAAAGTCTTTCCCAAAGGTTGAACCTTCATAATCTCCTTTTTCTGGCTGGACTTTAGTGATAGTCTCTGTTCTAGGTCCTTAGAGTCTGAAAAACTAAGCCAGCAATTGGTACAGTGATGAAGGTAGCAGTCATGTTTGAGAATTACTGAAATTTCCAGGGCATGACCATGACAGGAGAGCCAGGACATGGATGCCCTGGGGAGTCCTTCCAGAGCCAGCTCTTCACAGGGACCCTTTGCCTTTCCACCTTGTCAAAGTTCCAAGGATGGTGAGCTCCAGACTTTTTCTGTCCTCCATCTGTTCACAAACCACAGGCACCTCTAGGTCTCTTTACCTCTCCTCTGTATGATGCCTGGGCTACATCTGCCACAGGGTGACCACAATCCTAAAACAGTTGTCAAACAGAAGCCCCATCCCCTTCCCCTCTGTACACCAGCCCATTGTGACACACAGGGAAACCATCTGAACACAATCCCAGACCCAGTCCATCCCATCCCTCTCAAACCAGGACAGTCTGATGTTCAAACCAGATATAAACAATTAAACAGAGTATTTGGTCATTCTACCATGAAGTGAGACAAAATAGCAAAAAAAAAAAAAGATGAAAGATAAAAGAAAAAAGCCAATTTTAAAAAGTCTTTCCCAAGTTTGCATCTTTAAGAAGTAAAAAGGTGGGCGACCCAACATGGCGGCGGGCCGGGAGGCAGCGCTTTCAATACCTCCTCAATAACGGGGTCAGAGAGTAGCATTAATATGCTCAGATTCTACCTGCTGAGAAACTTCTAGCAAAATTCCGCTGAAGTGAGACCTGCTGGGAATTAGTAGGATTATTGGAGGTGACAGTTTGACCCAAACGAGTGGATCTCCGCGGCGCAGAGGTCCAGACCCACCACCCGCCACTGCTGCGCAGCGACCAGCCTCCGAGGCGACTCAGCAGGTGCGCAGCAGGGACCCTATGAAGAGGTCTCTAACCAAGCCTTCATGAGATAGCGAACCCGGAACCGAAACCAACCGAGACCGGGTCAGACCAGAGACAGGCCAGTCCCACCCCTCCCTGAGGCCAGCCATAGCAGAGAGGTGACATCACCAGAGTTCGGCCAAGGAATTCCTTCCCAGCAGAATCCGCTTTAGCAGGTGTGTGACTCCCACCCCCACCAGATACATACAGCCGGGAAACCTCAAAAATCTCTCCATGGGCGTGATTGTAGGGGCCGAGGGACTCCCAACCCCCAACTCCCACTGCTGCCAGCGGCATGGGCGTGACTGTACCAGCTGAGGGAAGCAGAGGAGACTCCCGACCCCCAACTCCCCCTACCGCCAGTGGTGTGGGCATGACTGTAGGGGAGGAGGGAAGCAGAGAGGACTCCCGACCCCCAACTCCTCCTACCGCCAGCGGAGTGGACGTGACTGTAGGGGCCGAGGGAAGCAGAGGGGATTCTCGATCCCAACTCCACTTACCACCAGCGGCGACACCCAAGGCCTTAGCCGCCAGTTTCCGAGGGCGTGCCCACCAAAGGGGTCCGGAAAAATTAAACTGTTGTTTCCCAGATCACTGCTCCACAGCACTGGGGCTTAGATGAATGACAGAGAGAGTGCTCAGTCTTTCGGGAAATAGGGCACGCAGTGGGGCTGCAAGTGTAACCAGATCCTTGGGGAACGCCTCCGGTGAGCGGGGCCTGGCTGGCTGGCAGAAGCAAGGTGGGAGGGGCCGGAGAAGTGGAACAGCTCTGGACTAACAGGATTGAGAGACTCCCAGGAGCCGCCTTACAGGGATTGCTGTTGGCACATAGAGGGCAGAAGCTCGGCTCGGAGGGCACAGCTCCGCATACTGGAAGAGAAGAAAATGGATCTCTAAGACTTCATTTTTTTTAAAATTTCTATTTTATTAGTTTTTTTCTCCCCTTTTCCTCCTTTCTGTCTTTCCCTTTTCAAGTTTTATTGTTCTTTCCTTTCTCCTCTATTCTATCTCTCTCTCTCCCTCTTTCTTTTTAAGAGCACCTTCCTTCCCCTTCCCCCCAACTTTCATCCCAAGCATTACGTCTTCCATTACATGTAATTGTCTAAATGCAAATAGGTGAATGTTTCGAGGCTGTCTATAAGGCTCCTAAATACCTAGCTATTACCAAACACCCTGATCCAATCGCCTGTTAATATCCCCCTTCAGTAGAGCAATCTTCCAAAGTAGCCAAGACATACTAACCCTCATACCATCATAGCACCTAACCTAAACATATAGTCCTAAGAACAAACAACAAATCACTATATGCAGACAGAATCCGGAAGCCTTTTATGAATTGAATGAATCAGCTTTAAAGTACAATAAAGCCCAACATTTCTAGGCATAGTCTCCCACCACAAAGGAGGAGAGACCACAGAGATATACAAAACCAAAACAAATTTATAGGAGAAAACAGAAACACAGCAGTTAAACAGAGTTGGAAAGTAATGGGAACAACATGAAAAAACAAGGGAAAAAAGGATTACAAACAATGCAGGACAACTTAAATCTACAGGAGAACCCAGAGGCATCAGAAAAATGGACAGAGAAAGAACTCAAGGCATACCTGACTCAGATGGAATGGAATTGTAGAGAAGTCATTAGACAGAAAGTCCAAACAATGAAAGAATACTTTGAAAACGAATTGCATAAGCAAATTCAAATTGCAAAGAATGAACTCTACCAGGAGATAGAGATTAAAAAAAAAATCAAACAGTAATCCTAGAAATGCAGGAAACCATAAACCAAATTAAAAACTTAAACGAGAATATTAAAAATAGACTAGATCAAATAGAAGTCAGAACATCAGATAATGAAGACAAAGTTTATCAATTCGAAAAGAATATAGTCAATGCAGAAAGGATGTTTAAAACTCATGAGCAATGCAAAAAAGAGATATGGGATGTCATAAAAAAATCAAACGTGAGAGGCATTGGGATAGAAGAAGGTATAGAGGTTCAAACCAAAGGAATGAACAATATGTTGAATGAAATAATCTTAGAAAACTTCTCAGATATGAAAGATGGAATGGATTGCCAAATGCTGGAAGCCTACAGGACCCCAAACATACAAAATTGTAATAGACCAACTCCAAGACACATAATTATGAAGATATCCAACATACAGAACAAGGAGAGAATATTAAAAGCTAAGAGAGAAAGGAGGCAGATTACATTCAGGGGTAAACCAATTAGGTTAACGGCTGATTTTTCATCACAGACGTTGAAAGCGAGAAGATCCTGGAACAACGTATTTCAAACGCTGAAAAATAATGGATTCCAACCAAGAATACTATATCCAGCAAAATTAAGCTTCAGATTTGACAATGAAATTAAAATATTTCATGATAAACAAAAGTTAAATGAATTTGCAGCCAGAAAACCAGCACTGCAAGGCATCTTAAGCAAAACACTACAAGAAGAGGAATTGAAAAACAGCACCCAAAACTAACAGTGGGAGGTAACTCAATAAAGGGAAGGAAAAAAAAATAACCAAAAAGGAAAAACTAGCCATATTAAAATAAATAAATAAACAAGCATGATGGGAAGTACAAACCATAAATCACTAGTAACCTTAAACGTTAATGGCTTAAATTCACCAATCAAGAGACATAGGCTAGTAACCTGGATTAAAAAAACAAATCCAACAATATGCTGCCTTCAGGAGACTCATATGATATGAAAAGACATACACAGGCTGAAGGTGAAAGGTTGGGAAAAATCATACCACTCACATGGTCCTCAGAAGCAAGCAGGAGTGGCCATACTCATATCGAATAAAATCAACTTCAAACCTAAGTTAATCAAAAGGGATAAAGAAGGACACTATATACTGTTAAAAGGAACCATTCACCAACAAGACATAACAATTATCAATATGTATGCACCAAACAATGGTGCTGTAATGTTCATAAAACAAACTCTCCTCAAGTTCAAGAGTCAAATAGACCACAACACAATAATTATGGGTGACTTCAACACACCGCTCTCA
>NW_026000103.1:3466879-3473506 GCF_001458135.2 Marmota marmota marmota
TTCCTTCCTTCCTTCCTTCCTTCCTGTTTCTGTTTCTTTTTTGTTGTTTTCTATTTTTATAAGACAGGGATCTAGCTCTGTTGCCCAGGATGTCTCTTAATTCTTGTGCTCAAATTCTCCTCTTGCCTCAGCCTTTCAAGGAGATGAGAATACAGGCATGCACCAACACGCCTGGAGACACAGTGCATTTATTTTAAAAGAATAGCACCCTAGTAATGCTTCTTTTCTTTCAATTTTGATGAAGATGGCTTGTTTTGTTCAATGTTCAATAAGTTCTCACTGTATTCCTAGATTAAAATTTAGTATTCAGAATAGTGAATCTACAAATCAAGGCAACAAGAGTAACAACAACAACTCAACAAAGCACACCTGGGAATGAGTATTAGGTACCTCAAGGGTTGCTCTGAATATTAAGTCTTGTTAGGGTATTCCAAAATTGGCAATATTTGAAAAAGAAAAAGTACCCCTGTGAAAACTACTCAGGCACCATTCTACAAGGAAGGTTTAATTGTCTTTCTTCTCTGGCTACATGGCTCTTGGATATTAGCATTTCTGCTCTGGGAGTTGACAAAAACAAATGAACAGTTCATGGATTGATCACTAGTTAGCATGGCTGGTGAGAGATCTGGTGGGGGTAGAGGGTGAGCTGCACTCACTAAGAACACTTATTTCAAGAAAAAGTAACATTTAGATCTAAATAATAATTAGGTATTTCCTTAGATTCTTCTGACTCCTGTGTAAAATTTTTGACACTAATTATTCCCCAAAGATACAGTTTAGATGTAAAAGCGTCACACTTCTCTGCATATGCCCCTTCAACTATGCTGAATCACCACAATACACTCAACTGACCAATGCCCTTCTTTATTCCTTATGCACATAAGAGGCTGTAAAAAGACTATAAAAGAAATCTGAGTCTGTATGTATGGGTGTGATTGTACAATAATTAGATGTATAAATGTTATATATGTATATGTGTAAACATATATGTTATAAATTAATGTTTCTGAGCCCCTCTTCTGCTAGGCTGCTGGGGATTTGAATCAGGCTTTTTATTGAGATTTCCAATAAGCCCCACTCCAACTTTAGCCCCAGCATTGCCTGAGGGTCTAAGGACCAGAACATTCAGCAAAATCCTTCTGGTCTCTGTGGTCATAGATGTACTATGGGAATGGATGAGGAAAATATATAATAAAGTCATTAAATAATTTGCTTTGAATTCACAGCAAATGCTTAGTAGAATATTGCTAAAAGTTGGGTCTTCTGACTGCTCATGAAAATAATAATAATAATAATAATAATAATAATTACTATTATTATTATTATTATTATTATTATTATTATTTTGGTACTGGGGTTAAACCCAGGGCACTTTATCACTGAGTTCCATTCCCAATTCTTCTTATTTTATTTTCATACAGGGTCTCACTAGGTTGCCTGGGCTGGTTTTGAACTTGCCATCTACCTGTCTCAACCCTCTTCGTAACTGGGATTACAGGTGTGTGCCAGGTGAAAACTCACATATTTTTAAAGAATCAGATTAATTTTATTAATCTTTTTGGAGTTGAATTCATAATTCATACTATTCTCTGTTTTTTATGTTTTAGGTCTTTCCTCACCTTTCCCTCCTCCCCACCAAATAATAATATTGCCTGTTATTTATTGAGCTGTGCTAAGTGCTTTGTATTCACAGTCTGAATTGATCCTTACATCAAACCTGTGAGAAATAATTATTTTCCCCATTTTACAGATGAAGTTCAAAAAAGTTAAATAGCGTGTCCATAAGAGTCAGAATTAGGTCTGAATTTAGTTTTTCTGACTCTAAAACCTATTAATTACCATGCTTTCTTGCTTTTTCTAATAAAATTAAAGGAGGGGAAGAAATACTATCCTATAATTTTCTAAAACTAAGTCAAATCAAAACGTATTTTACTTACTTTGGTAGAACTATAGACACTATGATGATACTAAACCATTGGTTGGGTTCTATTCTCAGCCTAATTTTTCAATGACAAGCTGGTACAGCAGATAAATTCATCCAAAAGGAAATTTAGAATAAAACTACTGTAAATGCATCATAGTAACTAAGAACTAATACTGTAAGACCATTAGCAATAAAGATGTTACCAAGAATAAAGTAGCACTCTTAGGGAACAGTGTAGGGGTGCACATCACTGGTTTAGTACAATGTTTACCTAAATGTATTTTTCCATTTATCTCCATTTTAAAAGGCTTCCAGATTGTCATGACTGGCTTTAATATTCTATGAAAAAAAATTGAGTAAAATTCCCTAACCCTTTAAGAAACAAATAGCAAATAAACATAGATAAGTTTTTTAAAAGCCCATAAGAAATGAGAGAAAAATGCCATTTGTAATTTCAACTTCAAAGAGAACTTTTCAGAAGCCCAAAATGGAAATATCTTTTATTCAAGCCTGCCATCTTGAGGTCAATTAGAGAAACACTTAGTCTCTTTGGAGAATCTATGACATATAAAAAGACCATGATTTGGGGAAAGGAAGTTTTAAAAGCAAATACTTCAATACAAAGTAAAAAAACAAGAATTAATTTCAGGAAGCATGCATCTAAAACTTGCCACTATCAGCATGGTAATGGTCATGAGGGGTTTGCCAGTGCCTTCCAGCTAAAGATCACTAGAAATACACCAAATTGAACAAGGTGGGTTACTTACATTGCAGTGAGGAAGAACATATTTCACAGGGAACTGTGGGGTGTCCCAGTAAAGGGTGTCAAAAAGGAACTATAGCATTCAAGATTTAAGAAAATGGAGCTTTGCTCTGGATTGGAAGTATGGAGCATTCATTGAAATTAATGTATCAACATTATCTGAAGTCCATAGTTTGTTCAGATTTCCTTGCTTTTTACCTAATGTCCTTTTTCTTTTCTTTTGGTGTTGGGGATTAAATCCAGGGCCTTTCACATGCCAGGCAAGAGCTCTACCACTGAGCTACATCCCAAACACTAATTCCTTTTCTATTCCAGAATCCCATCTAAATACCATGCTACATTTAATTATTATACCATTTTAGGCTACTCTTGGGTGTGACAATTTCTCAAACTTTTTCTGTTTACCAATAACAGTTTAGAGGGGTAATGATCAAGTGTTTTGTAGGATGCCTTTCCACTGGAATTTGTCTAACATTTTCCTCTCATTTAAACTGTTATTATGGGTTTGGGGGAGTAAACCATAGAAATGAAGCTCCACTTTCATCCTGTTATATTGAGGTAATACCATCAACATGATTTGTTATTGTTGATATTGACTCCATCACCTGGCTGAGGTAGTTCTTGTCAGGTTTCTCCACTCTAAAACTACAATTTCCTCCGACTTTCCATGTTGTATTCTTCAGAAAGAAGTCAAGGATCTATGGACCATACATAAGGAGAAACTTTTGTCCCCACTTCTCTAAGACAGAAATTCTACATAAATTATTTGGTATTTTTCTACATGGGTTATTGATCTATTCGCCCCCATTCATTTTTTTATTTACTCAATCATTTATTTTTGTCCATATGGATTTATGGTTATTTGTTTTATACTTTGGATTATTATCTGATACTTTATTGAATTGTTCCAGGAACTTTTTAAGTTGGTCCCTGTGTTTCTTTGATGTACCTCTATGGATGTACCTTTTTTGTTTCGTTTTCTTCTTTTTTGAGCACCTACTTATTTTCTGCTACACAGTGCTCCAGGCTCATCTTGTATATTTCTTGCCTGAGTTCTAGAATCAACCGTTTCCTCCAAGAGCACCGGCTCCTTTTATTGCAAACCAAGATCTGGGGGCTAGGTATGCACAATGTTACTTGGGCATCATTGTTTCTGGACTCTCTCATCTGGGTTCATATTATGTCTCCAACTCTATTTCTTTACCCTTGGATCCTTCTATCCTCCTCCCTTACTATATGTAAATTCCCACTCCAATAGTAAGAATCCTGGTTCCCACCAACTGCCTTCCATTTACCTAATTCTCTAGTTCCAGAGTACACTTATGGTAATATCACAATTGTTAATGTATGTCCCCATGGAAAACAATTTATTAACTAAGTTCAGTGAGACTTTATATGTTAAGCATAAATTTAAATTTTGATTAATATTACCTGCTTGGAAAGCTTTAGATTTTTTAAAGTATAAATAATTAACAAACAGTTAAATAAGGATTATCAAAGGGGAGTCTCAAGAAAGGCTAGTTCCCCAACAGAGGTAAGAAACAATGGGATATTGTTTTCTTCTGAAGGTAAAGAAAGAAGGGGGAATGGATTTGAAGTATCATAGCAATAGGCAGTGATACACAAAGGAAAAAGTAACAGCAGCAGTTCCTGATGTTAGTGACCAGCAGAAAAACTATGAACATTTTTATAAGTAGAAGAATTTGTAAAGCATAAGAATCATTAAGTTTTTTTTTCAGTGGAGATTCTAGAACTAACTTAATTAAAATTTTTACATGTTTTACCATTGCTGGCTCTTGAAGAAGATGTATGTGACTTGGCTATTGGAGGTAATAATGAAAGAATGAAAGAAACAATAGATGTCTAATGATCCCCATCCGTTAGAATTCCTCAATATATTCACAACCTTTATAACAAAATTATTTGTTAATCCAGAATTCTAGAAAACCATTTGCTACACAGTTATTGTTTTAGTCTTTGTGCTTGATCATGAGATATTCCTTTAAGTTCAAAAGTATTCAATAGCTGGGCTCTATGGCGCAAACCTGTAATTCCAGCTTCGGAGGCTAAGACAGGAGAATCTCAAGTTCAAAGCCAGCCTCAGTGACAGCGAGGTGCTAAGCAACTCAGTGAGACCCTGTCTCTAAATCAAATACAAAATAGGGCTGGGGATGTGGCTCAGTGCTTGAGTAGCCCTGAGTTCAATACCTAGTACCAAAAAAAAAATGTATAAATGTATTCAATAACTGAAAGCTATTTGTATCAGAATATTTAACTTGTGTTATTTAACCTAAGAAGATAAACTCTCTTTATAACTTATCAGTTTAAATTCAAGTCTGGTAAATAAAGTTTTTTATGACACTTTAGCTAAAGTTAGGGAAATTGTAGACAAAATTAACTATTCTTGTCTTTTATTGCTCTGAGCATTTATTTCATATCATTTTGGCCATTTCTAGAAACAAAAATATATATGTCTTATAGATACACAAAATATAGTTATCCAAATATTTAATTAATCTATTATTATTTTAAGAAATTGGGTCAAATTACATTCAGTAATTAGTGTTTTGTATATTTATGAACTGCTCAGGTATTCAAAGATTATTTCTAAATGTACTTACTCATTTTTCTATGATCCTAAATTTAGTGCTATATTTGGAAATTGCAATTTATTCAACATTATATCTTTTTATTTAGAGCATTGCAAGTTTTCATAATATTGAATTTTTAAAAATTATTTATCATTATATATTATATTTAGCACACAAATAAGTAATTTTTAATTTTAAGCAAGCTATGGAAATAGTGATAGTTCATTTAACTCATAAAATCAATACAGGACAATTTAAATTATGAGAAATTTAACACTAGTCTTGAACCAATCATAATATTGTGATAACAGTATTTTTATAGGGTCAAATAATTTTAGAGACTCTAAATCATAAAAATTCCTCTTTTATCTTGAAATTAAAATTTTTCTTATTATTTCATAGCTATAAAAACAAATATTGTGTAAAGATATTTTCCAGTACCTATAAAAATAATGACTTTTTCTTTCTGTTAGAAAATACTTGTATTAGATATTTCTACAATACAATAAAAATGAATATATAATTTTAATCAGTCTTCACAGTTTGTGAGAAAGGAGAAAAGCAAATAGAACAAAAAAAGTGACATATATTTAGTTTTGAAAAAATTTGAGGCCTTGACAATTTTATCAAAGTTGTCAAGTTATAAAATTTTAAAGTCATCACTTATTAATTCTTGAAGAGTAGAAACAAAAGGATAATATCAATGTTAAATAAAATAAGCAAGACAACTATTAGAAGATTTCTTTTAATCTTTTTTTTTTTTTTTGCTGAGCTACCTCTCAAATGAACAATCGTGTTAATGTCAAAAATTTCCAAAAGTGACCACTGCAATTCCAAAGAGTTCTATCAAGAACATCCATGGGACCCAACATGGCAGCTGGCGATGAAGCAGCACTTTCAATACCTCCACAGTAACGGGATCAGAGAGACCCATTAATACACCTACATGCTACCTGCTGAGAAACCTCTAGCAAAATTCCGCTGAAAGGAGACCTGCCGGGAATTAGTAAGTCTACCGGAAGTATCAGTTTGTCTTGGCCATGAGGTGCAGGGGCCCAGTCCCGCCAGCGGCCGCCTAAAGGCCGCTGCCAGCCCGGCGGCGAACGTTCAAACAGCTGCTGCATGCCCGGGCCCCTGCCGGCCCGGCTCTGTAAACTGCCCCCGGCGGTTCGGTGCTGCAAACGACACTCCCTACCCCCCCTCGGGTGAACAGCTCCCGACCCCCGGCTCTGCGAACAGCCCCACCCGCCCCGCACTGCGAACAGCCCCGTGAACACCACGGCGAATGGGACACCACCTTGGCAGAGAGCTGACGTCACGGGCGGAGGAGATAACTTCATTGAAACCAG
>NW_026000103.1:3476649-3505334 GCF_001458135.2 Marmota marmota marmota
GATATAATGAGAGCAACTAAGAACAGAGCAGGGAGGAAGAGCAGGAAGAAAAGATTAACATTAAACAGATACATGAGGTGGGAGGCAAAGGGAGAGAAAAGGGAAATTGCATGGTAATGGAGGGAGACCCTCATTGTTATACAAAATTACATATAAGAGGTTGTGAGGGGAATGGGAAAATAAACAAGGAGAGAAATGAATTACAGTAGATGGGGTAGAGAGAGAAGATGGGAGGGGAGGGGAGGGGGGATAGTTGAGGATAGGAAAGGTAACAGAATACAACAGTTACTAATAGGGCATTATGTAAAAATGTGGATGTGTAACCGATGTGATTCTGCAATCTGTATTTGGGGTAAAATTGGGAGTTCATAACCAACTTGAATCTAATGCATGAAATATGATATGTCAAGAGCTTTGTAATGTTTTGAACAACTAATAAAAAAAAAGAACATCCGTGTACAAGTTAGTATTATGGTGAAACAACATGATGAAGGAAGAAGATGTTAGCTGGAAGAAATATTATTTTACATTGAGGAGATTCCATAAGGTCCTCTCTATAGGGTCCTCTCTATAAGGCTGATGTTTGTGTAATTTTGTGTCTTCAGAATTTGACCAAAAGGACCAGAAAAACTACCCAGTAACAGACAAATATAAGCAAAGTCATTCATAAGGACACAAAGATTTGACAAAGAAGAAGTGCTTATAAGGTTTTGATTTGATGAGGTCAGGCAATCAGTCCAAACAAAAGTCTTAGGAGATCTTCTAAACTCTTCAGTACCCATGGCTGGGTCAAGGAAGAGTTACCAGATGTATGTCCATCCTGTACTTAAAGAGACTTTTTTACCTATAGGCAAACAACCCTCAAGATACTCATGACAAGTAGACAAGACAAAAGGCCATGTGACATAAAGTAAGAAAATAATTGCATTAAGGAAAAATTAAAATTCAACCAGATAAGCAAAAAACAAGCAAGTAAAAACAACAAAAAATCCAGAAAGAAAAAAGTGACAAAAAAATTAAAAAGCAAGAGACCTTATTCCCAGGAATATAAAATAAATGAAAAGGCTTTAGGGAATAAACATAGCTCAAGTCAGAACACAGTTCTCTTTTTGGCAGGGGAAGGTAGAGAAGAGAGAGAGAAGAAAAACTCCAATGTATACACTATTACTGATTTGAGGCCCTACCTAGCTAATGCGGTCTTCAGATGAAGCTCAGCAAAGTTCCATCTTTGTCAAGGATCACAAGGAACTCATCTATAATTGAATATAGTGGATTATGACTCATTACAGTGAGGGATAACACACACCATGGGTATCACATTTAGAAGTGTCACAAGAACTTACTATAAAATTTATCAAAAGTATAAGGACGTGGGGCTTTGCTCTGGATTGAATTCTATCAGAAAAGGGGTAATTCTATGATTGAGTATCTTAATAAGTGCCTTCTAGAAATTGGGAAAATCAGAGTGAGGCTAAGTCTGTATTTGGTAAAGAAAGAAGCAGTCAGTCATTAGCCAGGATGGGAGTATGTTCAGGCCATTTTTATGGTGTGGATCAATTTTTTGTTAAGGTGTGCTGGGAAAGTTGGTCTCTGTGTCATTTTCTTAGAGAGCTGTTTTAGGAATGAAACAAGTTAATATGATACCCAACAATGTCCATGTTATTGTCTATGTTTGAACATGATTAGAGAGGGCCCTTATTTTTTTTTTATCTATGATAATTACTGAGTGGTCTTGTTTGATTTTGATAATTTGTGAAGTTTTTATGTTTAAGAGAAAAATACCAAGGCCAGCTCTTAGCAAATACAAGGCTTAGCGCACAGCAGCAAGCCAGCTCCCAGACATCAAGAGATACTTTTCTCTTTGTAAATGCCTGGAACCTAAACCTTGGGGTAGGTGTGGAGAGTATATGCATAGATTAAAAAAGAAAAAACAGCCAAGGTTTTATTCTTAAACATGTGGGTAAAACACACATAAAAGGTATTTTGACAGTATTTCTGAATTATAGTCAACAAAGAAGATTTAAAATTTATACAAATATGTTAATGTCCATGTTTTTATGGATGTTACTAGAAACTGAGAACAAAGTTTAAGATGAATTAAATGTTACTGGTAATGGAATACTGCAAAGGTTATTTGTATCAACCTGACTACACCATGGTGCACTTAGACATTTGGTCAAACATTATTCTGGGGTGTGTCTGTGAGATTGTTTCTGGATCAGATTGACATTTGGATCTGGGTAAAGCAGATTGATTTCCCTAATGTGGGTGACCTCAAAGGAAGACTTGATTAGAGAAAAAAGACTAAGGAAGAAGGAACCCCTTCTGCCTGTCTCCCTTGAGCTGGGACACTGGTCTTCTTCCTTTGGACTCCAAGTGAAACATCATCTGCTTTTAAACTAGAACTACAACATCAGTTCTCCCTGGTCTATATTTTATTGAGTGCAGATTGGGGGACTTCTCAGCCTTCATAACACCACGAAACAACCCTTTTTTGATAAATAAATAAGTACAAACACATATATATTTGGTTCTAATTAAATTAAATATCCAGTTACTATTGATTGGTATGAATCATATATAGACAATCCAATTACAAAAAAAAAAAGAATTACAAAGACCATTTCTTTAATTTTAGGAAAACTATTTCTTTCTCATTTTAGGAAAATATTTCACACTTACTTGAAGTAAGTTTAAAGGAATATTTTCAAGAAGAAAAGCAAAGGTGTTTTTTTTTCAGGAAAAACTACTGTTAATGTTCTTTAACCAAAGAAGTTTTCACAGATCCACAGGGGTCAGTCCTATAATGGAGGAATCTGTTCAATTGATGAGTGCTTCTTAATGCAAGGTCTAATCGATTCCTCTGTTTTAGGCCCAAGCTTCTTTATGGGGTCCCATTTAAGAGATTAAAAAGAGACCAGATAAACCAATTCTTAGCATATAAGTGCAAAAGTTCTGGAAGTCTCATATATATTACAGGCAAATGCCAGACAATGATCATCTGAGGCAAAAGTTCACACAGAACACTCTACAGCCTAAGGAAAGAAAACAAAGCAAGCAATACACAAGGTAATCTTCAAATTCATTTTTCACTGAAAAATCAAAAGAAGCCTCTGCAGGCCCATTCTTGTTTGTGTGCTAGTAAGGACTGCTTGTCAGAGTCAATCTCAAGCTTTAGAGGTTGGCAATGTTGTACTGTAGTTTCAAAAGCTTAAGGTACTAAAACACTAAAGATTCTCAGAGAATCTTTCTTCCACAGGAGTGTAGTTCCCCAAGTGATTTAATGACTGCATAAGGTCTGTGGAATTTCATGTTGATTTGAAGAATCAAAGCCAAGATGGCATACTGGTAAAGGGATTGAAAGTCCTGAGGTTGTTCATGCATATATTGGCTGTATGTTCTCAGACAAGTTAGTATCTGAGCCTCATTTTCCTTATAGAGCTGTTTTAGGAATTAAACCAGTTGATAAAATGCCTGGTTCATGGCTCAGCAATTGGATACCATCCCTATTTCTATGCTCAGAATTGCAGGTATGGAAGGAAAGCAACTGACATTTAAATGGCATCTCTATGTGGCAGGCATGGTACTGGACATGTTCATGCATTTTCTTCTTAATCCTTATACAATCCCTGGGAGACAGATGGCCTTCTATGTCATAGGAGACAGGAGATAGCAACTAAGACAACTTTGCAAATCGTAGTAGAAAATGCACTGAATTGGGAGAGGGTGTTGTCTCGTTGTAAACAGATGTTTATTAATTCATCTTTCAACTAAGAGGTCATGATTCTACAATGCAATCTGATAAAAACAATATAGAAAGAGAGCCAATTTTCTCAATGGTGACAGGAATTTTAAAGGGTAAAATTAAACCTTTGAAATGCTATCATCATAAGTGAATAGTCATTTGCAGTTATCTAGAGAAACTCTAGAAAACTGTCAATAATTAATTTTCAGGTCTCATCAAAGCAACCCTAAACTCTGAAACATGTTTTGTCCTGACAGTGATGGCTTGCGATATAGAAGACGGTCGTTAAGTGTAGTGACAGGAATGGTTTCCTTTAACTCTTTCTCTTACCTGCAAAGTTGTGAGTTGCCACCTGGTGATAGCAGAGTTCCATGTCATTCAGGAGAAAAAGCTGTTCCTAAATATGAAATGAGACAAGGAACAGGCTTCTCTCTTTAAAATAATGACTTAAAAACCTATATTAAGTTAAACAAGTATTATCCATACAACTACGCTTAAGTATGAAAGAAATTATGCAATAGGCAAGTCTCTTGCTAGTCTTTATTATTGGAACCAGACAAATCATATTTCTGTTCAGATTTTCACAGAACCTGGTCATAGGGTTGTTCTCTTAGCCCCCTTATAGCTTAAGTTGCTCCATTTGGGCCTTTGCAGTTTTCTCTATAACCATACCTCAGAAGCCCTTCCAATTGTTCATATCCTCACTCCAAAAGGCTTTTCTAAACATAAGAGGCCTCTTTCATTTTCTGGAAATCTTGATGATTTGGGACTCAAATGCCAAAGCTGCAGAACCTACAATCAAAGCTTGTGGACACCTCCTCCTCCTCTTCCTCTTCCTCCTCTTCCTCCTCCTCCTCTTCCTCCTCCTCCTCCTCCTTTTTCTTCTTCATTTCACTTTGACAATTACCTATGCCTTCTCTAGTTAAATTGTTTGCAGATAAATAGTTTAAAGGTTCATTTCATTTACAAGCTTATATTATAATCCAGTTTCAATTCTAGGGCAAATAACAGTCTACAGAATTTTTCATGCCTCAGACCTAAATTACATTTTAGAACCACAAGAATAGGTAACAATTAATGTCTTTATTGAAAAAAAATCACTCAAAGTATTGTCACTGCCTGGCCTCCATTGCCAAGGCCATAAGGCAGGGCTAGGGAGCTGCCATAGTTCTTTCCTTGGTTGCAAAACCATGTCTAAAATCTGATAGAAATAATTTCAGGTATAATTTAAATACGTAAGTTAATAGTTTGCTCTGAACTGAGCAATGTAATGAACTGAATTTGTGGTTTTAGCCTGTCCATCAGTTATTAGTTAAAATAAACAGGCTCATTTTCAATAAATAGGGCTCCCTTCTCATTGTGCAGCTGCCTATGCTGAATTGTCTCTGGTCAGTTCAGCAGTATCACTTCCCACACCTAAGGTGGGAACCATGTTTGATTTTTTCCAATGAGAGGGACTTGTGGGGGATTTGGAAAGCTAAACTATTCTTCTCAAGAGGACATTGTGACTAGAACATCTTCCTTCCCTGTTCCAGCTCTGCAGGCTGAAGTCATTAGGGGACAGTTCTCTGATGCTCTCCTGGAAGTCATTCAGAACCTCCTTCCATTGGCTATCCTACCTATGTGATGGCCTTCAATCCTTCATTAAATCATTTTGTCCCTGTAATATTCACAGTGGTTTTGTTCTCTGGAATGAATCCACTTCCAGTATGAAAAACTGTGTGGGTGGCTATTACAGAAGGTCTAACCAAGAAAATTTTCATAACATTTTGCAAAAATTTATTCAGGGAAAGGAGACAAACAATAGTAATTAAGGAAGCAAGTGGGAAAAATAGTTTCCTACCCTTATGAATGACTGAATTCACATAAGCAAAATATTTGAAAGCAAGTAAGGAGACTATGTGAGGTATCTTTACTGGTAAAAATCGTAGTTTTTAGTTTGGAAAACATTGCATTGCCTTTTTACTGCTTTCTCTCTTATAATCTAAGAAGGCTAGCTGCAATGTTCAATTCCCGAGGGTCATTTAGCATATTCTCTGGCAGGCCTTTTGTTTCACCCCAGCTACACTGAAGTGTTATGTCTTGTTTGTTATTATCTGAAATAGAAACTCTACTGACACCTAATGCATTTTGCTGACATTGGCTAGCAGACTTCTTGTAATTGTTTGACCTTCTCATCCTCTCTGCATGTTAAAATTACTTAAGGAATGGACATGCTAAAAGTTTGGTGCCCTGAAATTGTTGGAGGAAAAGGTCACACAAATCCAATAAACACATAATTTTATTTTTCATAGGTGATGAAGTCCATGATCCAGGACCATATACCTTGGCAAGTGTAGAAAAACACTGACCCTCAGAGAGCCCTGGCAGGTCTCCTTTCATCCCATACATTTACCTTGTGTCAATCCATATATGAGTTAAAATTTTAGCATTCTAGAACAGTGACCTCTTGTTTTATGTATGTTCTAATTTAATATATAGTAAGACCTGTAAGAAGCAAAATTTTAAATAATACACTTAGAAAAGTTATATTCAATTATATTTTAAAACATTGTTGGAATTTTTTTCATAGTGAAGACTATGTTAAGTTCAAATTTAAAATGGGGTGTATGAGTGTATGCACATGACATGGTAGGGGAGAAAAAGTAATATATTTTCTTCATCTATCCCAAAAGTCATGGCTGACACCCTTATAATACAATCAGATTAACAGAGAAAAGTCTACCAAATTTATTTATACCAAATTTATTTAGCCAAAATTTTGCATGACATGAGAGACTTCAAAAATGACCCAAAGATCCTGGAAAAATAGTGATATTTTTATGCTTCAGTTTAATAAAGAATGAAAAGTTGTGTGGCAATGCAACTGAACAAAAAGAGGGTCTGACCTCATGATGATAAAGTGGAGTGGGGGAGCTCAAAAAGGACTGTTAATTCAGGTGCTTCTTACATTTTCATTACTTTCCTCTGAGTATAGGGAAGGACACCTGTCACATGAGGGTCTTATGTCCTGCTTTCAGAGGAGGAAGATCTGAGAATTCCTTAATGGTCAGTTCTCACATAGAAAGGTTGGAGATGGTCAGAGACTAAACATTTTGTTTCTTCTATTTTCTCAATTTCCAAAGTGCCATATTTAGGGGTAATATGTTCTGGGTCCTAGCAATGGCAAGAATTTGATCTTGATTTTGTTTGTTCATTTTGTATTATAGCTATAATCCTAGTTCCTGTCATATAGAAGGGACTAACTAAATACATAATGAGCAAAACATTTTTGTCTCTTGAGCATAGAGCCATGATTTGAGCATAGAATAAGGAGACCCCAACAACAAAAATGTCACATTTATAGTATTACAGGTGTTGTAGGTTGAATAGTATCTCCCAAACTTTTGCTGTGAAAATCCATTGATATTTTATTAAGGAAAAGCTTAGCCCATCCTGCAAATATAGTATTACATGGAGCAGAGGGAGCAAATGGAGAGGAAGGAGAAGGGTAATAGGTAACTGGTGTCCAAAACATGAGGCCTTGAAGGCTACAGGGAGGACTTTGGCTATTACTCTGAGAAAGATGGAAATCATTTGGGGGATTATGAGCAGAGCAATAACATGGTCTTGTGTTTTTTAAAAAATGCTGAATATTCTGTATTAGAGCAACAACTGAAGCAGGGAGACCAGCTAAAGTGAGTGCAAGAGTTTGGGTTAGCACCCAGTTTGAACTATCATAAAAATGGGGAAAGTGGTGACAAACTGTTGGATTCTGGATACGTTCTAAGGCAAGAGGAACAGAATATGCTGACGGACTAATGGGACTGTAGTAAAAAGAGAAGACAAGGACAACTCATATTTTTTTGACCTGACAAAAAAAAAGAAGTTTTGGGTTGCCAGTTGCTGAGATATAGAAGAGTGGTGGAAATGCAGTGTTCAATTTTAGACATGAAATTTGAGATGACAGATAATCAAGTGAAGATTTCACTAGGAAGGAAGATGAGTCTGTAGTTCAGGGGAGATATCAGGGTTGAAAATTACATTTGGGAGTCAAGAGTTATAGAAGGCATTTGAAAGGAAGAAGCATGGAAGCATGGTAAAGAGTAGAAGCCAAGAGAAGTCAAGTAATAAATGGCACACTTACACGCTCATTTTCCAAAAACTATCCTAAATTTGTAAATAATCTAGCAAAAATACAGAGGTAGGCAGAGTGGATAAATGCACACATACTCACAAATCAATTATATGTTGATTTTACAAGAAACATACTTCAAATTCAATGACATGTAGATTGAGAGGAAAAACATGAAAAATACATGCCATACAAATATCTTAAAAGAGCAGAAATGCCAGGTGTGGTAGCACATCTTTATAATTCCAATTACTTAGGAGGTTGAGACAGGAGGATCACAAGTTTGAAGTTACCTGGGCAACTTAGCAAGACCCTATTGAAAGAGGGCTGGGAATGTATCTCAGTGGTACAGCACTTGCCTGGTAAGCAGAAGGCCCTGGATTCAATCTCTGTTTTTTTTTGTTTGTTTTTTTAAAGGCAAGAATCAGGAATGATAGCATTAATATTTGACAAAGTTGATTTTGGAGTAAAGAGAATTAATAGAAACTGAGGGATATTGCATAATGAGAAAAATTCATTCCACTAGGAAGACACGTTTGGACTAAACAAAAGAGCAGTAAAACACATGCATCAAAAACTAATAAAGTTGAAAGGAGAAAGAACAATCCACAGCTATAGCTTGGGCCTTCAATATTCCCTTCTCAGCAATGATACCACAGAAAAAAACTTAAAAAGCAAGGATATAGGACATCTATAACACAATCAATCTTCAGGTTCTAATTGACAATTTATAGAACATTCCACCAGACAACAGCATAACATTCCATTTTTCTTAAGAGCATATGAAAATTCAACAAAATAGGCCATATCCTTGGCCATAAAATAAACATCAATACATTTAAAAGGAATAAAATCATAGAGTATAATTTCTGATCAAACAAGCAATCAATGCCAGATATTTAGCAAAATTTCTAAACGTTGTGAAAATTATATAACATAATTCTAAATAATATCTAGGTCCACAGAAAGTCTAAAAGAAATTTTTAAAATATATAGCACTTAATGAGAAATAACATACAATATATCAAAATATGTGGACTACATATATAAGAGTTCTGGAATGAAAATTTATAGCATTTTGTACTTCAAAAAACTAGTAAAAGGGACAAAATTGACTTATTTAAAATAAGTAGGGAAGAATAATAAAGAGCAGAAATTAATGAAATTGAAAATAATAAAGCAATAGAAAAAATGGAGAGTCTATAAACATCAGAAAAACCCTTCTCAATTTCAAGAATTAAATAGACCACAATACAATAATAGTGAATGACTTTAACACACCTCTTTCACCACTGGATAGATTCTTCAAACAAAAACTAAATAAAGAACCTAAAGAACTAAAAAGTACAACTAATAATTTAGACTTAACAGACACATATAGAATATTTCATCCATCAATGAATAAATATACTTTCTTGTCAGCAGCACATGAATCCTTCTCTAAAATAGACCATATCTTATGCCACAAAGCAATTCTTAGCAAATACCAAAAAAATAATGATAATATCTTGCATTCTATCAGGTCATAATGGAATGAAATTAGAAATCAATGATAAAATAAAAAATAGGACCTACACTAACACCTGGAGACTAAATAATATGCTACTAAAATGGCAAATGGATAGCAGAAGAAATCAGGAATGATTTTTTTTTTAAATTAGAGGTAAATGAGAATAGTGATACAACATATCAAAATCTCTGGGACACTATGAAGGCAATGCTAAGAGGAAAGTTCATTGTATTGAGCTAATTCATTAAAAGAATAGAAAGTCAACAAATAAATAACCTAATATTACATCACAAGCCCTAGAAAAAGAAAAACAAATCAACACCAAAAGCAGTTGAAGACATGATATATTTAAAATCACAGCTGAAATCAATGAAATTGAAATAAAAGAACCAATCCAAGAAAATCAATACAAAAGGTTAGTTCTTTAAAAAAATAAATAAAATTGATAAACACTTAGCCAAGTTAATGAAGAGAAAGAGTGAGAAAACTCAAATTACTAAAATTCGTGATGAAAAAGGAACTATCACAAAGGACACTAATGAAATAGACAATAATCAGAAACTATTTTGAAAATTTATACTCTAATAAAATACAAAATATTGAAGACATCAAAAAATTTCTACATACATATGATCTACCCAAATTGAATCAGGAGGACATACAAACTTTAAACAGGTCAATTTCAAGCAACAAAATTGAAGATGCTATCAAAAGCCTACCAAGAAAGAAAAGCCCACTAACACCAATACTCCTCAAATTATTTTATGAAATAGAAAAGGAGGAAACCTTTCTAAACTCATTCTATGAAGTTAGTATCACCCTGATACCAAAACCAGACAAAGATACACCAAGAAAAGAAAATCAGACAAATATCCCTGATGAGTATAGATGCAAAAATTCTTAATAAAATACTGGCAAATTCCATACAAAAACTTTAATATTAAAAAGAGTGCACCGTGATCAAGTGGGGTTCATCCCAGTGATGCAAAATTGGTTCAACCTACAGAAATCAATGAACATAATTCTTTGCATCAAGAATCACATGATTATCTCAATAGATGCAGAAAAAACATTTGACAAGATACAACAACCATTCATGTTCGAAACACTAGAAGTAGTAGGAACATATCTCAACATTGTAAAAGTTATCTATGCTAATCCTAAGGGCAACCTCATTCTAAAATGGAGAAAAATTGAAAGCATTCCCTCTAAAATCTGGAACAATACAGGGATGCTTTCTTTCACCACTTCTAGTCAACATAGTCCTGGAAAATCTAGCTAGAGCAATCAGAAACAAGAGAGAAATTAAAGGGATATGAATAGGAAAAGAAGAACACAAACTATCCCTATTTGCCAATAACATGATTCTATATTTAGAAGATTCAAAAAATCCCACCAGAAAATTTATAGAATTCATAAATGAATTCAGCAAAAAAGCAGGATATAAAATTAAGACTCATAAATCAATTGTGTTCCTATACATCAGTGACGAATCAACTGAAAGAAAAATTAGGAAAACTATCCATTCACCAAAAAATAGTCTAAAAAATAAAATAAAATATTTGGGAATCAATCTACCAAAAGAGGTAGAAGACCTCTACAATGAAAACTACAATACACTAAAAAAAGAAATTGAAGAACACCTTAGAAAATGGAAAGATATCCCATGTTCTTTGGCAGGCAGAATTAATTTTGTCAAAATGGCCATGCTACCAAAAATGCTATACAGATTTATTGCAATTCTTATTAAAATTCCAATTACATTCTTCATAGAAAACACAGTTACCAAATTCATTTGGGAAAATAAAAAGTCCCAAATAGCCAAAGCAATCCTTAGCAAGAAACGTGGAACAGGAGGCATTTTTGTTACTATATAGAGTAATAATAACAAAAACAGCATGGTATTGGCATCAAAATAGACATGAAGACCAGTAGCACACAACAGAAGATACAGAGACAAATCCACATAAATAAAGTTATCTCGTACTAGACATAGGCGCCAAAAAAACTGGAAATCCATATGTACCAAAATGAAATTAAACCACTATCTCTCACCCTGCACAAAACTCAAAGTGGATCAAGTACTTAGGCATTAGACCAGAGACCCTGCTCCTACTAGAAGAAAAAGTAGTCCCAAATCTCCACCATGTCAGCTTAGGAACCAAATTCCTAAACAAGACTTCTAAAGTGCAAGAAGCAAAATCAAGAATCAATAAATGGGATGGTATAACTTCTCTGCAGCAAGAGAAACAATCAAGAACTAGAAGAGAACCTACAGAATTGGAGAAAATCTTTGCCACCCGCACCTCACATAGAGCATTAATCTCCAGAATATATAAAGAACTCAAAAAACTTACCAAAAAAAAAATTACCCCAACAATAAAAGGAACTGAACAGACACTTCACAGAAGAAGAAATACAATAAATCAACAAATATATGAAAAATGTTCTACTTCTGTATCAATTAGAGACATGCAGATTAAAACTACTCTAAGATTTCATCTCACCCAAGTCAGAATGGTAATTATCAAGAATATACACAACAATAAATGTTGGCATGGACCGGGGAAAAGGCACAGTCATACATTGCTGCAAATTGGTGCAATCACTATGGAAAGCAGTATGGAGAGTCCTCAGAAAACTTGGAATGGAACCACCACTTGACCCAGCTATCCCAATTCTCAGTCTATACCCAAAAGACTTAAAATCAGCATACTATAGTTATAGTGACACAGCTACATCAATGTTTTTACCAGTTCAACTCACTCTAGCTGAACTTTGGAACCCTAGGTGCCCTTCAACAGATGAATTATAAAGAAAATGTGGTATATATACACAAGAGAATATTACTTAACCATAAAAGAGAATAAAATTATGGCATTTGCTGGTAAATGGATGGAACTGGAGACTATCATGCTAACTGAAATAAGCCAATTCTAAAAAACTAAAGCCCCAATTTTCTCTCTGGTATGTGGGTGCTAACATACAATAAGGGGTGTTTGTGTGTATGTGTTGGGGTGAGAATAGAAGTTCATTGGAATTAAGGGAAGAGAGGGGTGATAATAGAAACGATAGTAAAATTTTTGCCAAAACAATACTAAAATTTTATTCATACAAGAGAAAGAAATGAAAGGGATACAATTAGGAAATAAGGAGGCAAATTATCTCCACTTACAGATAATATAATCATATACTTAGGAGACCCCAAAGGCTTCACTAGAAGACTTCCAGTCCTGATAAACAAATTCAGCAAAGTAGCAGGATACAAAATCAATGTACAACCACAAGAAAAATCAATAGCTTTCCTTACACCAATAATGAACCTGCAGGGAAAAAATTTAGGAGAACAATTCCATTTATGAAACTTAAAAAAAACATGTAAGAGTAAACTTAACCCAGGAGGCAGAAGACTTCTACAAGAAAAATTAAAGAACATTGAAAAGAGAAATTGAAGAAGACACTAGAAGATGGAAAGGCCTCCCACGGTCATAGACTGACATATTAATATTGTTAAAATGGCCAAAAGTGATCTACAGATTCAGTATGATTCCCATAAAAATACCAATGACATTCTTTTTTTTTAATTTTTTTTAAATTTTTATGTGGTGCTGAGTGCACATGCCTCATGCATGACAGGTTAGTGCACTACCACTTGAGCCACATCCCTAGCCCAACCAATGACATTCTTTACAGAAGTAAATAAACAATCCTAAACTTCATCTGGAATAACAAAACACAGAATACCCTAAGTAATACTGAGCAAAAAGAGCAATGCTGAAGGCATCACAATTACTGATTTCAAATTATGCTACAGAGCCATACTAACAGAAACAGTATGGTGCAGGCATGAAAACAGACCTAAAGCTCAATGGAATAGAATAGAAGACAAAGAGACAAACCCACACAGCTACAATCATCTGATTCTTTACAAAGTTGCCAAAAACTCACACTGGGGAAAATATAGTCTCTTTAACAAATGGTGCTTTAAAAACTGAATTGCCACATACAAAGGAATGAAACTAGATCCCTCTCTCTCACCCTGAACAAAAGTCAATTCAAAATGAATTAAAGTCCTGAGTATAAGACTAGAAGCTTGCAAGTGCCAGAATAGAACAGGGGAAACACTTCACCATATTAGGCACATGCAACAATTTCCTGAATAATAACCCTTTCAGTAAATGGGCAAATGAACTAAACAGACACTTCTCAAAAAAAATTAGTACAAATGACTAACAATTATACAAAAAATGTTCATCATTTCCAGCCATCAGGAAAATGCAAATCAAAACTACATTGAGATTCTATCTCACCCCAGTCATAATTGCATTGATATACAAATAACAATATATTATGGCAATGATGCAGGTAAAAAAGAACCCTTATGATCTCTTGGTGGGAATGTAAATTGGTACAGTACAAGGTTCCTCAAAAAAACCTAAAAGCAAGATTACAATATGATCCACTCATAATACTCCTCAGAATTTCTCCAAAGATTAAAGTCAGCATACTTTAGAGACGCAGTTTACCCAGGATTATTGTGGCACAATCCACAGTGGCCAAGATATAGACTCAACCTAGGTGTCTGTCAACCAATAAATGGATAAAGAAAATGTATACATATACAATGGAGTATTATTAAGACATAATGAAGAATAAAATTGTGTCATGTGCATGAAGAGAACACCATGTTTTTAGGGAAATAAGCCAGACTCAGAAAGACAAGTACCACATGTTTCCTGTATTACATGGAAGTTACAAAGGGGGAAAAAAGGGGATATTATGAATGTAGAAGGAAGACCTTTAGTGAAAGGAAGGGGATATAAGAGAGGGGGTGGGGTGGGTAAGAGGAGGTTTTGGAGAGTGAAATTGATCATTTTATGTTATATGCTTGTACAAGTATGCCACAATGAAACCCACTATTCTGTATAATTAATGTGCTCCAATAAAATCTTTTTAATTATTAAAAAACTATACACAAGTGTTCATAGCAGCCTTTTTGGGAACAAGCAAAAGCTGAAAACAGCTCAGGTGTCATTGAACAGTTTAACAAACTGGTATATCCATTCCATGGAATACTACTCAGCAATAAAAATCAACAAATTATTAATACCTACACGTTGGATGAATTTATAGGGAATTATGCTGAATGTAAAAAGTCAATTTCAAATGCTACATACTGATGATTCCACTGATAAAATGTTTTTGAAATGACAAAACTTAAAAGACAGAGGACAGTATAATAGTTGCCAGGATTTAGAGTTGGGAGTCAGGAGATGAGTGTGATTATAAAAGGGCAACACAGGGATCATAACAATGATAGACTATTTATTCACTGTCTCGAGTGTGGTGGTAGATGTATGAAACTTTCCTTGTTATAAAATTCTGTAGAGATGATATACACAAATACAAATTAATACAATTATATCTGAACAAGACTAGTGGCTGTATTAATATCAAAATCTTAGCTTAAATATTATGCATATAATATTTTACAAAATGTTACTAGTTGGGGAATAAACTGAGTAAAGTGTATATGGGTTCTCTTTGGATTATTTCTTACAACTTCTGGTGATTCTATAATCATTAACCATTTAGGTTAAAATTTTAAATTAGAGAACACATTGCACAATCACAGGCTTACACTAATGCAACACACAAAACACATCAAAGGAGGTTTAGCTTACTAGATAGATATCAAGAGCTATATAAAGTCACAATAATTAAACAGTTCTGTTAGAATAGAAAGTCAGTTGTACATAATTAGAGAATCCATAAACAGATCCATGTGTCTTTGAGAAATCAGTATAGCATGAAGGCAATATTTTATTTCATAATATTGAGGAAAGCGAGGGCTAAGGGATGGAAAATTTACTATTATTAATTTGGAAAAATAATAATACACAGGAAATAAATTCAAGATGGATTAAAATCAACATATAAAGAACAAAACTATAGAACCAATAATAAATAGGAGGATTTTTTTAAAAAACATAATTTTTAAGATGAGGAAGAGGTTTAAGATAAAGTTGAAAATAAAGAAAAATGGACAAAGTATTTGCAAGGATATTTTTGCATATAATTACTGTATAAAAATATTTCTCATTAAAATAAATACAATAGGATCATGACTTGTAAAACTCCACTGGCAGGCAGCTAACTTGCTATTTTGCAACAAGTAGAAAATTATCAAATTGCCTCGGTAAATAAATGAATTGACCTCATAGACTTCAGAATCTATTAGATAATACTCTAATTTAAGACTTGGTAGTTCTGATAATACCTAGTTCATGATGGACAGGTCTATTCTGATCACAATTTCCCTTGATGTCCCATGATTAGGGACTCAGTATTCTACCTGGAGCTGCTTTTTTGCAAACAGCATAGTGCTTCTCTGGAAACCTAAATCTGTAGTGTGAACCTCACAACATTTTTATAGTGTGGATACCTCCAGCAGCATGGGATATGCTGGATCATTGTTGGAAATGGAAAAGTTGCTTATACCAATCTGAATCCTTTGCAGAGCCCTCTCTTGTACCAGATTTTCTTAATCATCCAATAAATGCATCATAAATGCATTCCAAACTGAGACATAAGCTTTCTTCAAAATCTGAAGATGCTTACCTAGTTCTGTGCTTTTATCTTTGTGGAAAGAAGTGCAGTAACTTAACCTGCCTTTTGGAGGGATGCTCTCAAGGTCCCAAGCCACTAGATTTCTAAAGCTTTCACGAGTAGGGTAGAGGGGGCAGCCATTGAATTCACTACATCAGCAAATCTTCACAGGCTTGATCTTCTTCCTCTGGAGTGGATGTTTTTGACATTGAGAGTTCTTACCACTTCCTATTCATCTGGTCCAATTAACAGGTTACTAATACAGTGGATCCTGTGGGTAATGGTCTGCAGAATCAAGATCTTTTCAGACTATATTATGACAAACAGAAGAAGAGTCATCATAACCCTGGGGCAAAACCATGAATGTATTTTTCTGTGTTCCAAGTGGATGTGTACTTTTACACAACTTTTGATCTTCTTTCAGTTCACCTGGGGAGCCTCTTTATATGATGGACACTACTCTTGGTGAGGAAAGTCCCTTTGTTCCTCTCCTATGGTGGTGCCAAACTGGAGCTACAATTTTGCCGCCCTAAGTTCTGTCTTCCTTACCTAAACCACCACAAACAAACATTCATTCTAAGTAAAATCTATTTTTAACTTGCAAAGATGGCTTCAAGGCAAATTCTCCAGTGACCTACCCTATCTAGATTGTCAACCCTGAACATTTGCTGTGATAGGCAGCTCCTTAAATGTTCTCAAGGCAGCCTCCAGTCAATAACTAACAAGGAACCAAAGCCCAGTTCAACAACTTGCCTATGAGGAACTGAGTCCTGTGGACCACTACAGGAGTGGGCTAGCAAGTGGAGCCTTCTGAGCCTAGCCATGGGATGACTACAGCCTTGGGAGTGACTCAGTGTCAGAGGACACAGGTTATATGTGCCCACATTTAAATACTGCTGTTTTAAGCCATTAAGTTTTAGGGTAGTTTGTTGTCAGTAACAAATACATCAACTGTTTAGAAATTCCTTGTAAAATCCATGTTGATTACCAGGAGTTCTTCTTTCAGGTAATAGTTCTGCAGAATTGTTATGTGCCCATCCAATCCCAAGCACCCTCTTCCCATCAGCCTAGGCTTTCTGAAATCACAAAAACAGGTTTTAGAGATAGAAAAGGAAAAAAAAAAAGGTGACTTAAATGTGGACAGAATGAGAATGAAGGAGGCCAAATAGAATTTAAAAGGAAAAATATCAGCATTACCCACCCATTAGCAAGGTTAAAATTAAAACACCAAGATTATAGCCACCTTAGAAATTATTTTTGCAGTTTTTTATAAACACCACTATATGATCTGTCAATTGCACTAGTAGATTTTGATTCTAGAGAAATGAAAACATGTTCATGAAAACCCTGCACATAAATGTTCATGGTAACTTTATATATATATAAAATAGCCCAAACTTGGTATATTAGCATTCTGAAGAGAAACAGAATATATTAAGTGGGGTGGGGGAGAGGGAGGGAGATAGGGTCAGAGGAGGAGAGAGATTGAGAGAGAGGGAGGGAGAGGGAGGGAGGGAGCAGAGGGGAAGGGAGAGAGGGAAGGAGGGAGGGAGGGAAAGGAAGAGAGAGAATATTATTTTAAGGAAGTATAGAGACCGGCAAGTTCAAAATTCATAGGTTAGGCTAGCAGCATGGAAATCTGGGAAGAGTCAAAGTTGCAATTCAAGTTCAAACACTATCTTCTGGCAGATTTCTCTCTTATTTGGGGAAGGTCAGTCTCTTTTGTAGTATTAACTTATTCGATGAGGCCCACCTCACATTATGGAGGGCAATCTTTTTTACTCAAAGTTCCCTGATTTAGATGTTAATCTTTTCTAAAACCACTCTCACAGAAACAATCAGAATGTTTTGATTGTATTTTGGCACCATGGCCCAGTATTGTTGACACATAAAATGAACCATTATAAGTCCACCATTTCTTGTCCACTTAACAAACACCCACATAAACATATTCGTAAAAAATAAGGATGAAATACTCATGATAATTATAGTCCTTTTTTCTGTTGCTGGTCATGTGGTCATAATTGGTATTTATAGCTACCTTTTCCCACTACACAGTCCACATTTGATCCCAGACTCATAATGTGATAAAAATGGAGCATTGGATAACAGATCAGTGGTCATGAGGGATTAGTGAAGGGAATGCATAAGGGATGTATGTCTTGAGGAGTATTCTTTGTTATGGAAGGGTTTAATAGCTGAATTGTTGTTATGATTATATAATCTATACAAGTGACAAAATGTCATAAAACTGTTCTTAGAAAATGGCAAATGTAAAAACTTGTGAAATCCATATATGGTCTATTTTTGAGTTAAAATATTGTTTCAAAGCCTGTTCCCTGATTTGGACAATTCAATATAATTGTATGAGATATTATCATTTGGGAAATTTATGTGAAAAAGGGCACTGGAGACCTCTGCAAACTACTTTTGTAACTTCTTTTTAAATGTTAGACTGTCAAAGTTACATAAAAATAAAGAAAATCTGGGGAAGAAAAATGTCCTGACTGTTCTTCTCTTTTGGGCTTTTTCCACGTTTGAATTAATGGGGAGAATGTTGGAAATGGTGCATTAAGGCAGAAGAGGATTATCTGCTAAAATAAAGGATGTTGCTGGGTGTTTTAAGACAGGGGAAATACAATGGGATTAAATTCCAAAGAACTAGGCCACTAACCAGAGAAATATCAGAATGACAGAATGTTTCTGCCTCCTCAGATTAAGTTGTGGCTTGAGACAGGAAAATGCAAATTTTATTTACATATTTTTTATTCTTTTTATTAAATCTCTTCCCAATAGATGCCTAGATGCTAAAAATGCTTTAAACAGGTTCAGGTTTATTTGTTCAAGTCCTGAGTGGGGTAGGGACACAAGGAAAGTCTCTAATCCCTTCTAGTAATAAGGGAGTGCCCTAAAGCCAGGGGCAGTAGTAAGAACAGAGTGACAAATTTTCTCTACCATAAAAATCTTGAGTACAGGAGTCACCACCTCCTTTTTAATTATTCTCAGGTATCATATCCTAGAAGAAGGGAAAACAATGAAGCAAAAGGTGTTGAAAGGATCTGATGTCCAGTCTGATTTTGTGGACTATGTGTATCCTTGAAGAAAGAAAGAAATTGAGGATTGAACCATGGAAAGGAAATTTGTATGTGCCCCACAACTCTCTAGGGATATAAAAGATTTTAAAATCAAGTACATGTTTTTGTATTTAAAAATTAAAAGGCAAACCAAGAGGGTTTTAAAAAAATTATCTGAGAAAACTTTCATGTCACAGACAAGAAAACAATTGTTTCATTGTTATATCAAATCACTCATATAAATTTTGTTACTACCAATTGGAAGTTATGTACATAGGAATGTTGGAAGTAAAAACAGCAACCTTTTGCCCATGCATCTTTAGAGCCCTTTTGAACATAGATGTTTAGGCCAACAAAGGATCTTTCAAGAAGTTTTTGGGTGCTTATCTTTTCAGTTTGGTTGTATAGATATTTGAGAGCAATGAGAACAGTTTTCTCATTTTTTTCATTCAATTTCTTACAGTAATTCTCTTTGTGGATCCTCTAAATCCAATGATCACTTGTACTACTGAGAGAATCGTGAATAATTTGAGGAAAAATTACTAGAGCTAAAGCTTTCAAGAGAAGAGTAAGGGCCACCATTAAGGAGCATAACTCACTCCTTCCTCTGTTCTATTTTCTTTTTTTTAAAAAAATATTTTTACTTTTTTAGTTGTAGTTGGACACAGTAACTTTATTTATTTATATGTGGTGCTAAGGATTGAACCCAGGGCCTCGAACATGCTAGGTGCATGCTCTACAGCAGAGCCACACCCCAGCCCTCTGTTCTATCTTTTGAAACATATATAATCATGAAATTTTTGCTTTTAGTGGGTAAGACCTTTTCACATTTTTTTAGATATGTGGTTTGCAAGGTTTTTTTTTTTTTACTACCTTCAGCTTGTCTATTTCCAGAGCAATTATAAATTTTGATGAAGTCAAATTTATCAATTTTCTTTTACTATCATGTCTAGCAATTCTTCACCAAGTCTTAGTTCCTGAAGATTTTCCCTTACCTTATCTTCCCATTTTGTATTACCATTTTAAATGAATTTGTTTCATAGCTACAGTATTCTATGAGAAGTATCACATATTTTCTATAACATTCAAATTAGGATAAACATATCTGTTTCCTAAAATGTTTATCATTTTTCATATGAAAACATTCAAAATCATTTCTTCTAGCTGTGTGAAATATATCTTATGGGTATGTATAGTCACCTGCTGTGCAATAGCACAAAGAATTTCTTATTCCTACTTTAAATAATCTGAGTCTTAATGTGAGATTAAGGACAAGACTTTTTTCTTAACTCAGGGATGCTCAACTGCTTCAGTACTATTTGTTCAAAAAGCTGTTCTGTGTCTACTGGATTGCTTTAGAATATTTGTCAAAAAAGTTTGGCATATTCACATGGTTGTATTTTTGTTTTTTTAAATTTTCTTTGGTTGGTTTATGTCTATTCCTTTGCCAAACCACACACTCTTGATTAGTGTACCTATATAATAAACATTGAAACCAGGTAATTTCTCCCACTTCATTATTCTTCAAATTTTTAAGCTATTCGAGAAACTTTGCCTTTCCATGGAAATTCTCTTGAAGAATTGCTAGTCATGATGCACAAAAGAAAAATATAAATCTGACTTTGTCAAAATTAGAAACTCATTCTGGGAATAGATAAGCTATAGATATAGCAAACAAACTAAAGATAGCAAACTAGAATCTTGGTGTGGTGTTGGTAGGAATTTTGTTAAATCTGTATGTCCACTTGGGAGACAATTAGCATCTTTATCATATTGAATGAACCCACTCATTCTCTCAGTATAGATCCTCATTTATTTGGATCTTTAATTTCGTTAGTGTTTTGTAGTTTTTATTTACAAGCACTGTATATTTTATTATATTTACACCTAAGTATTTTTTTGAAATTGAAAATTGTATTTTACATTTTGGTTACTACATAATTATTATTAGTTTACTAGATATGGAAATATAATTTATTTTTATATATTGATCTTATATCTTGAAACTTTGTTGAACTCATTAATTCTAAGAGTCTTGTTTGTTTTAGATATAGTTTTGCTTCTTGTTTTATTTCTTTTTATTGCCTTGCATATACTTGCTAGAAATTTATGTATCATGTTTAATAAGAAAGGTGAAGAATTGCTAGACATGACATCCTTTCCTTATTCCTGATCTTAGAGGGAAGTGTTGTCTTCTTCCTTAAGTAAAAGATTAGTTGTAGGGTTTCTGAAGATGTTATTGTCAAATGCAAGAACCTCCTGTCCATTCCTAGTTTTTAAAATTTTTAATGAACTCTGTTGAATTTTGTCAAATGCTTTTTCTACATCAAGTTTTAAGATCATGTGATATTCCTTTAGCTGTTAATATGGTGGCTTATAATGATAAATTTCTGAATACTGAACCAACCTTGAATGTGTATCTTCTGATCAATATCCCATAGCCAAAAAAACTGAAGCAGAAATTTAGCAAATTATATTCATTTTCTATTGTTGTAGTCACAAAATACCACAAACTTCAGGGCTTTAAACAGAAAACAATTAGATTCTCTTACAGTTCTGGATGTTTAAAATCAACTTCACTTGGTTAAAAGTCAAAATGTCGACAAGGCTAGTTTCTTCCAGAGGCTCTAGGGGAGAATCTGTGTTCTTGCCTTTACCAATCTCCAGGGGCCACTTACCTGTTCTGATTTATAGTCCTCTTCCTCCATATTTAAAGCCAGTAGTATAGCATCTGTCCCTCTATTTTTTTAATAACATGGGTCTAACTCTGATAGCTCCTATCTTCCTTGTATAAGAACTTTTGTGGTCACATTAGCTCCATGTGAATAATCCAAGATACTCTTCCCACTCATAATTCTTATTCATATTTGTGAATTTCCTTTTGCCACATAAGAAAGCAAATTTATAGGTTCCAGGGATCAAGAGGTGATCATCTTGAGGGAACCTTTTTTTAGCCCACCACATGTAATTTTTGTTGCTTTTCTCTTTTGGTTTTGGTATTAGGGTAATACTCCGCAGGCAGTCTCATTCTTATTTTTGTAACAAGATTCTGCACTGAGGGAATATTACATTTTAAATTTTTAAATTTTGTTTACTGTTGCTTTCCTGTGAGATGATAAGATTGTGGGGAGTGCTTGCTTAATCTGTTAATAGCCAAGTATACTGCATCTGTTAGCACTGGTATAGGGTCATTACATAACAAACACAAGCTTTGCCATCTGTAAAATACACTTCACTAGACCTCAAAAATGTGAATTTAATGGCCATTGTTCTTTTCTTTTCTTGATTTTACATAATGAGTATGAGCTGATATTTTTTAAAAATTATAGTAAAACAGTACATATGGTACTGAAATTCTTTTGTGAGTATGTGATTGTAATTTGTAGTATGTGAGCAAGTAGTGAAAAATGATGAGAAAATCAAATACAGTTTCTGCTACAACTACTCACTACTCAAATATTCTGGTGTGAAAGCACCCATAAATTATGTGCAAATGAATGATCATCACTGTGTTCCAATACAACTTTTATTGATAGAAATTAAAAACTTGAATTTGATATAATTTTCACATGCTACAAAATATTCTTCTTCTGATTTTTTTAACTACTTAATACTGTAAAAACCATTCTTAACTTGTGGGCCATATAAAAATAGGTGGCAGGCCAGACTGGCTGTAGGCCATAATTTGCCAACCCCTGCCTTAATCTCAAGGAATCTACAATCTAAATTAGGGGAAAGAGAGAGAAAACAAAACAAAAACAAAACAAAACAAAACAAAACAACAACAAGGAATAAGTGAAGGAGTAAATAAACTAGATAATTTTGTGTTATAAGGAAATTAAATAGTAAGTAGTTCAGAGAATGTGTCTGTAGGGGAATAGGTGAAGTGAACTTTAGTGATGAGAAGGAGCCAGTCCTAAGGAAAATTAACACAGAGGATTCTAGACAGAGAAGGACTCCAAGGGCAAGAATACTATGGGCAAATGAGGGGGGTTAGTAAATTAGAGGAACCAAAAAGTGTGTGGCAGGAACATAGTGAAGAGGTAGAACAAGGTAGGAACATTCAGGAGTCGAAATAAATATATCATCAAAAATGTAATTTTAGTTGACCACAGCAGGAGTTCTGTTAGCTGTAGCCTAATTGCATGCACTAGATTTGTGGTCCCTTGTCAATTTGTTTGACCACACAAAGTATTATGAATTTGGGAGAGAGAAAGGGTGGGGTGGGGAGTGGAGTGAGAAGGGGAAGGCAGAAGGGAAGGGGGAGAAGGACAGAATTTTATTTTTGTTCTAGAAAAACACAGCAACATGTATATTAATCCAGTATATATCAATGAGAATATACAATTGAACCACACAATTTATTTCATTAAGTTCTCATCCTTAAGATATGCTTTATTTCATACTTGCCTTTAGTACAGATATGCTGCTCACTGGACACTTTAGTACAGATATGCTGCTCACTGGACACCTTAACTGCTATAAATAGCAGTTTTCTGCAAAATGTCTAGTTTCTTTATAAATCTTAGTACATTAAATCCTTAGTTTACCCCCTTTTCTTTATATGCTCAGTCCAATTTCTGTATGCTAAGCTTCTTCTAGTTTCTTTTAAAGCACTGGAAGGAAAATAATTTTTAAGTTTGCATTGATTTGTGGCAATATTTGTATTCAACAATCAAATGCTACACTATTTCCTCTTAAATGGCTATGCCCTTAATTAGTGTCACTTGTTCAGCAATTAATTAGTTTCAGAGACTTCTTATTTTGGTATTGAACCTAACTATTGATAGTTGGAACAAATACTGTATCAGGTTTATAATGCATGTTTTCCAATTATATCATATCAAGATTTTCACAACGAAAAAAAGTTCTCCATTTGTAATGTCATCAAATATCTTTCATAATTGTGAAATAGACTTCAACTAGTTTCTTGTTTTCATTTATTTTCTCCAGCACTGCTTCTAGTAAATATGAGGCAAAAGGAAGCTGTAAGAGAAACACACACAAAAAGAGATTATTAAAAACTCTATTTTTTCTTCACTCAAAAACATATATAGCATCAAACCAATAGAATTTAGCTCTCTGTAACTTTGCATAGTGGGGGCCTACTGGATCTCTTTTCAACAGATCTTTCTGGTTAGTATGGGTAATTTTGTCTTTTCTAATAAAAATGATAAAAGAGCAGAAGTAAAATGAAAAAAGATAAACGCCTTATTGAACAATTCATGGTTTACTGACCATGTTAATGATGTAATCTGCAATACAAGCAGCTAAGCCATTTATCTTCAATCAGCTGATCAATATCAGGTTACAGTCATCTCTAGGGCACACAGGCCCACAGAAGTAGTACTGTATGTTCATCACTCATAAAAGAACGAGAGAGAACTATCAATACACTTGTCTGTGTGAGAGCTGAACATCTCAAGAGTTGCGGGGTAAAACTTCAGAGGGAAAAAAAAATGGCAAAAGTATACCCATTGATTAAGTTGTTAAAGTTTGTTTGGTATATTAAAGTGTAATACACATGTTTCAAAAACTGCTGAGTTTATGAAATGTGAGTACATTTTAAAATTTCATAATTGATATAACTTTGCTAGTAGTTTTATTGTTCCCTCTGCTTCACTGGTTTGCCAGGAGAACTCAGACTCATGATTCAGTTATGGGCTATATGTAAAAGAAAGTATCAAATGTTTCCCCAAATTCTTCCAGTTGACCTACCAACTTCCTTTTACACATAGTCCCAGAGATCCAGTCTCATATAACAATTCAATCCTAAATAAGGAGTTCATTAAATGGTTCATGAAATTGTCTTGTATTTTTCTTTCCTTCAGTACTAGGGGCGCTCTACTATTGAGCTATACCCAAGGCCCTTTAAATATTTTATCATGAGACAGGGTCTCACTAAGTTGTCCAGGCTGGCCTTGACCTTGAGATCCTCCTGCCTCAGCCTTCTGAGTAGGTGGGATTAGAGGTGTGAACCATCATACCCAGCTGGACTTGTCTTTTTGATTCACCAGGGAAAGACTGCTTTTGTTTCCCCGAATATATTAATAAAAATGGTTATTATGCCTAGCCCCCTTTCTTGCAGGGAAGGAGTATCAGCAAGGAAGAACACTGATGAACTCATTAGCCAGTGCCTGATATCAATGTCCTCTGTATGGGTTGTTCTGCTGAGGTGATTATAATTAGTTAAATAAATCAGAATGGTTCTTTTCTGAATTTGAATTGATGAAGAGAGAAAATATTGGGCATGACAGTAACAATACAGGGCAGACAGGCAAGAACAAACAGACCATGTAGGTGGAGAAGAACTAGAGACTGAAAATGGTCCATAGAACTGCCTAGGTCCCAAATTGCTCTCTAGCTTAGGTTCCTCCTTATCTTTATAATAATCAGCCTTCTCCTTATGGCAGTTTGAGTCTGTGTCTGTTCCCCTGCAACACAAGAGCTTCACACATTTGTACTACTTGAAACTCAGCACTGAAGAAAGTACATCAAAATAGAATATTGCTTCAGTTCCTAGATACAGCTGAAGATAAGGCATGCATGTTGACTTAAAAACAGCTTTTCTAGGGGAAAATCCTACCACATTGAGCACACATATACTGCATTTCTTATGTTTCCAATTTTAGAAACATAAAAAAGTGGGAAAAGTGCATTTTAGAATCAAGAAAATATAATGTTTTATTTTCTTTTGGAAGATAATGATACCAATAAGTTCATATTTTGATAAATTGTCTTTCTGGGATATGAAAATAGTTAAAGTTGGTAAAGTTGCCAGTTTTACAAATAAGATAGTTTAGATTTTCAGGTCAATGATGTTAAAGGTATGCACAATAAAAATGACAAGATAAGATTATTGGGGAACTTTCTTTTATTTAAACTACACCACTCAGTATTCATATACATTCCTATCTAAAAGGATGATGAGAATAAACTTTCATCCCTTGCTGATACAAACAAAGCCAGAAATGAATGTGTAAAAATTCATTTTCTAAAGTTGTTTAAAAAAGAAAAAGTTCTGGGGACTGGGGTTGTAGCTCAATGGTAGAGTGCTTACCTAGCACACCTGAGGCCCTGTATTCAATCCTCAGCACCACATAAAACTGAAATAAAGATATTGTGTCCACCTACAACTAAAAGATAAATATTAAAAAAAGAAAAAGTTCTCCTATCAAATAAATGTAAGAAACATTCCAAGACCTCTTAGGATATTTTTTCTTTTTTCCCTTTCTGGTGCTTGGGATTGAACTCAGGGTGTAATGAATGCTAGGCAAGCACTGAGCTGCATCCCCAGGTCTTTAAGACACTTATAGGCACTCTGTTTCTTCAAGAGGTCAACATAATATCCTATTTTAAAATTCATTTGTCCACTCATTCTCATGCTCTATTTATATAATGTTTAACTACTGGCCCATTGATCATGTTCCAGGAACATGCTGGTTATATAACTTTCTAGGTAATAATGCCATAGTACTTACACAAGGCCACTGGGTATTGACATTAGTCATGCTATTTGCATATTTCATTTTTGAGTAAATACCTAACTTACTGTTATTATCTTGTGATCTGAACAACATGAACATATATTATGTACTTGAATATTGTGTTTCCCTTTAAAAAACTTTTCTCAAAGAAATTCCCTTTCAATAAGCTTCCAATGTGGAACAAGAAGTCTACTTACTTACTGACAACAAGCTCTTTTATTCCTTTCCTTCTGGCTCCCAATAAAACTAAAAAGTCAAAGTTAAACACAACTGTTTGTCAATCCTGTTTTGCTGGATTTTAAGTTTCTTTAAGCTTTGTACAGAGCCTAACATATTATGTTTTAAAAAGCAGTCAAGGGCTGGGATTGTAGCTCAGTGGCAGAGTGCTTGCCTTGCATGTATGAGGCACTGGGTTTGATTCTCAGCACTGCATATAAACAAATAAAATATTGTGCCCATCTACAACTAAAAATTTTTTTTAAAAAGCAGTCAATCCTTTAAATCAAGATATATACAGTAAGTGCATATCTACTTGCCTTTGAAGGTTCTTCTATTTTTACCTAGAAATAGTTCAGGAAAATATTATTTGCCCTTATATAATGTTAGATGTTCCTGTATCTACAAATTAGTTTGAGATGCTTATTTATTTTAATTCAGTTTTTCTTTTTTTATAAATCAATTCTGACAATTTTTTCCTCTAAATCAGCGTTCATTCTAATTGCTGTTTATAAACTTGGAGTTTACTGACAACTGTACACCCAGCTTTCAAAGTAGTCTTTCAAAAGTTATTCTTTAAAAATATATAAGGCTTAATCTCCATTAATCTAATTTTGTAAGGAAATAATATAACTTTATCAAAGAATAGTTAATTGAAATAAACAGAGGGAAACTCAGAATTATAAGACATTTCATAAAATCCAGAATTGTAGAACATTTCATAAAAATGTGAGTTGTTTTCAAATTAATACAACCTAATGTCAACTAAAAATTTTTACATAGATTCCTCTCCTACTATACAAATAGTTCTTATTTACGACTTACTATGCACCAACAGCTTTAGTTTTAAAAATAGCCTTTCTGACCAAGTTTAGACCAAGTTTATACTATAAAACTTTTAAAATTTTTTTTTCATAATTTATACACATAAAATTTTCTACTTAGTCTAGGATACGTTGATAAAATTTCTAATAAGAATGATTAAGATGTGAATTTGGTGTCAACATACCTTATATACAATGAGAGATATGATAAATTGTGGCATAAAGGTGTATTAAGAATTGTAAAGCGATAATAATAATATTAAGAATTGTAATGCAAATAATAATAATAATAATAGAATTAAATTAAATTAAAAAAAGAATGGTTAAGAATGTGCTTTCAAGTTAATTGGATATTTTTCTAATTGAGTTACCACTTAGATAACATACAGACTACCATTAATTTTTAAATATTATAAATTACTGTTAACCTGGATGCTAAATAAACATAATTTAATCTTCAGTGATTCTAAAAACAATCTTATGATACTGCATAAATATCAGTTCTCAGCACACATCTCTAGATTGGTTGGAATTAGGCCTGAAACTCTATTTAAAATATCACACAACTTGGAATGTGCTTTAAAAATTCACATGGTTTGCTTATTTGTTTGTGACTTTTTTTTTTTTTTTTTTTTTTTTTACTCTGAAAAAAAAAAGTATTCAGGATATACATGCTTTAGATGATCTGGAGTCTCAAGGAAGACATCAGACAGCAAAATCAGACAATGAAAGATCACTTCAACAATGAATTACATAAACAAATCCAAGAAGCAAAAGATCAACTATACAGGGAGATAGAGGTTATAAAAAACAAACAAACAGAAATCCTAGAAATGCAGGAAGCAATAAACCAACTTAAAAACTCAATTGAGAATACTACCAGCAGAGTAGAACACTTAGAAGATAGAACATCAGATAATGAAGATAAAGTATTTCAACTTGAAAAGAACATACACAGCTCAGCAAGACTGTTAAGAAACCATGAGGAGCTGTAGGATGTTCAACCCCCACATTGGGCTCTGGAGTTATGGGGAGTTCCACAGCCTGGAGCTTTGGAGGAAAAGCTGTAGGATGTTCAACCCCCACATTGGGCTCTGGAGTTATGG
>NW_026000103.1:3506702-3556776 GCF_001458135.2 Marmota marmota marmota
ATTAGTTGCTCAAGACAATACAATGATCTTGACATATCATACATTTGATTAAAATAGGGTATGAATTCTCATTTTTCCACGTGTACAAATTGCAGGATCACATTGGCTATACATCATGTGTATACATACAGCAATCCTACTGTCAGTTGTATTCTGCTGCCCTCCCTGTTCCCCCCCCTTCCCTCCTCTCCCCTCCCATCACTATTCTCTACCCATTCTATTGTGACACCTCTCTCTCTCTCTCTCTCTCTCTCTTTTTCTTCCCTTCCCCCTCACAGCATCGTATATATGCACCTTCAGATGTTTATTTGCCTTAAGGAACAAGTTTATTATAACAAAATTACACCACTGTCACAATCTTTGTCACTTACACTTACAAATAATGGTTGGTGTTTCTGTATACAGAAATTTTGAATTTTGAATGGTAAGACATAAATGATTACTATAGATGTTTGAAAGCTCTCTTGGAAAAATAACAAAGCCTAATTTTATGATTTTACTTATAACATCAGCATTATATAGAATATTCTTTTTCTAAAAAACATTTTTTAGTTGTAGTTGGACATAATAACTATTTATTTTTATGTGGTGCTGAGGATTGAACCCAGTGCATCACACATGCTAGGTGAGCACTCTACTGCTGAGCCACAACCCCAGCCCTAGAATACATTCTTAACTTAAAAAAATTTGTTGAAAGAAAATAAATGAAATAAAAATCTTTTAATTTAAGAATAAAATTAACAATTTAACCAGTTTTATTCTTGTTTTTTGTTTGAAGACTATTACCAAAAAGGTGTTGCTTTTTTTTTAAGATTTTGAATCTTATTCTACAAGTTATAAGGCAGAATTGAGAATACTGAGTTGGAAAAATTTAAGTTATTTTATTTATTATTTTGCCTCAAGGAGTGTTTCCACAACATCTAATGCAATTTGGTGATCTATTCTATTTATAGAGTCCTTGGAGTAGGGGTGACCCTTTGTCAGATACTTCAGGTCTTAGCAAAAGGAACTGTCAGCAAGCTCTTTACAGCCATGGTAAGTTATGTAGG
The DNA here is from genome assembly GCF_001458135.2 of Marmota marmota marmota. Taxonomy (NCBI): domain Eukaryota; kingdom Metazoa; phylum Chordata; class Mammalia; order Rodentia; family Sciuridae; genus Marmota; species Marmota marmota. The sequence goes on from NW_026000103.1 coordinate 3,507,752, forward strand.
ATGTAAGAAATGCTTGAACATTTAAATAATCTGTATCCTTAGTAAAAAAAAAAAAATCCAATAGTAACTCTAGGCCTGTGATTAGGCTTTTTGTCTGGTTCTTTAGAGACATTGGTACTCTTTCTTGAAAACTTCCCTAAATAGGTCTGTGTGTCACTGGATGCTCAGCAATTTAGCAAGGGTGTTAATCTCCCTCATTTCCCACCCCCATAAAAAGACACTTTTAACAGACTGATGACCAATATTCTTATAGAACAGAGACTACTACTGTGCCCTCACCTTCAAGTCAATGCCTTGAACAATGATACTAGCCCAGAGAGGACCTCAATTCCCAATCCCCTGATTAGTTTGCACTCCTGTCACCTTTTGTGGACACTGGCTCACACCAAAGCCTGACACATCCCTACTTTATCCCATTTCACCCACCCACCTGAAAGACCTTTTAAGAGGTTGTAGGTGTTTTATAGTCTTAGCCAACACATATGACAACAACTAATATATCTTTTGTTTTTGAGTACCGGGGATTGAACTCAGGGGCACTCAACCACTGTGCCACATCCCCAGCCCTATTTTGTATTTTATTTAGATACAGGGTCTTACTGAATTGTTCAGTGCCTTGCCATTGCTGAGGCTGGCTTTGAATTTACGATCCTCTCAGCCTCCTGACCTGCTGGGATTACAGGTGTGAGACATGGCGCCCAGCCACAACTAATATATCTTAATATTGGTATTCAGCTATCCTAATGTGATTAGTTTTCTTTTCAAAAGCAAATAACTGTGTAGTAGAGTTATGACTTTTCCCCATATACTTCCTTTAAGACTAGGTGAGATAAACACAACAGAGGGAAGCCTTTAAGAGCTTACAATCTGTTGTAATAAACAGAAGTTATTCTTTATGTAGACTTTAAAGAAATTATTTGGGGGATCAAAAGGACTAGGTTCACATGGATGTGAATATGGAATTCAAAAAAAGAAATAGCTTAATTGATTATAAAAAGTATTTAACTTGAGGTAGAACCTTGCTATAGGCTGAATGCTTGTATTCTCCCAATGTGATGGTACTGAGATGGGAACTTCAGGAGGTAACTATGTCAGGAGGGTGAATTCGTAGTGAATAGGATTAACTTTTATGAGATATAAGAGATTGTTCACTATCTCTGCTCTCTGCATAAAAATACAATGACAAGACCCCAGTCTATAAACCAGGAAGAATGCCCTCACTCACAATGAATCTGCCAGTGCCTTGATTAGACTTCCTGGTCTGCAGAACTAAATTATTATTATTTCTTATTCTTTATTAGAAAAAGAAATAAGAAATAAATTATTGTTTGAACTGTCTAGTCTGTGGTATTCTGTTATAGCAGCCTGAAGTAAGATAGCCCTTAATTATAAAGGCAGGAAAAATAAAGGGAATGGGAAAGGTACAAAAGAGAGTTGAATTAATCAGTCTCTTATTTATTACTGATTTAAATATAATTCTCCCAGAATCTAAGTGAATAAAAATGATGGTTATTCAGAATATTCAATAAATATTTATTATGCACCTATTATTATATGCCAGGCAATGAGCAATGCATTTTCTGGGGTGACTGTACCAAGTGTGGTGACAAGATGTGCTTTTAAAGTAAATAATGAAAAATTTAATATTTAGACATAGAAAATCACTAAATACTAAAGTTGAATTATTTTTTTATATATTGTCCCATGACCTCAACTCTTATTAAACTCTTATTATCTTTTTTAAGGATGAAAAAACACTTTCACTGGTGACAAAACTTTTTACATGCATTATTTTATTTATCATTCCAAGTCTGTGATAATTTTTCTACTTTATAGTTGAAGATACTGGGCTAAAAAGGTTTTAGTTACTTGCTCAAAGCTAACTATTGCACATGCTAGTATGAACTAGGACACAAATTGAGGTCTTTTGACTAGCAACCATTGTGAGCATACTGCAAGGAGAAGCTTTGGTTAATATAAGGAGAAACTGAATAATCACATGCCAAGACATGCAATGTCAAAAATTGACTTGTTCAACATTTTTGGAATTTCCTATTATTCTACAAGGCAGAGATCATGTTTTGGAGGAGTTCCTGGCTTAGCTATTTTACAATGCAAAAGATTCTAAGTTTGGTGTTTTGGTTATAATACTTCATAATGCTTCCTTTCATACATGTTGTTCAGTTGTTTACAAGACAAGGCAAAACCTAATTTCAAATCTACATGAAAAATATTTTTTTTTTTTTTCCTTTGACTGTTACAAAGAAACCAGAATGGTGTGACATAGGCTGGGCTTCAAGGTACAGAATTGGATGAGATTTTATTCTGTACTGGTTTTCTGGGTAATCTATGATTTTAGGATTTTAGGCCATAGTTTGCTGACTTTTTGTTTTCCCTTAGCACATTATAGAAAATAAAAGATTACTGACTGTGACCTCAAGTAACTTATCCGAGGGCAGAATTTTCTTATAGTGCATTTGGCTACATAAATTTTGCTCTCTTTACTTCCTTTTTTTTTGAACAGTACTGGAAATGGAATCCAGGACACCACACATGTTAGGCAAGCACTTAGTTGGCTCTCACATTAATAAGTGCCTCCTAATGTTTTGGAAATAAGAAAATAAAGTTACCTTCTATAAATTATACTGGAATTATAATTATAATGGAAAGAAATACTCTTGTGGCCCCATATACTGCCTATAAATACTATTTAATTTTTGGTTAAGATTTTATAAACAACATAAATGTAATCGTTTTAACTGTTATTATTCAGTGGCATTAAGTGCATTACACATTTTTGTGCAACCATTACCACCATCTATCTCCACAAAGTTTTCACCCTACCAAATTGAAACTCTGTACCTATTAAACAATAACTGAGAAAAAAAAAACAATCATGAGTTATGACCAAAAACTGATAATATAGTTCAGAATCAAGTTTAATTATTTTATTTAAAAGGTCCTTTTAACTTCAATCACAAATGACATTTTTTTTCTGATGATGTGAAATTAGATTTGACATTGTGAAATCAAAAAGTATCACAGTAAAGTGCTGAGTGGAGAGTTTTATCTTGTGCTACTTTAGCTAGATGTGAGGAATAAGTCTGTGGGTTTGTATGTGTACATGTGTCAGAAAGAGGTGAGTGTGTAAGCATGAAAGTATTTGAGTGTTTATGATATAAATGTAACACTGGAAGCAATCATAGAGTTATGTCTTCAGAGTTACAAGGAAAAACTTTCAGTTAACCTTCAGACTGGTAGTACACTCTACAAAAGCCAGGGAGATTTATAAACTCTACACTGCAAGGCACTCTATAGAAGTAAGCATATTTTGTAGACAGACACTGGGGAAGTGAACCATTTTAAATTTCAGCATCTGCAAGATCTGAAGCAACTAACAGGGACAGAAATATTTAAAGCTGAAGAAAAACTACTTATCGAAGCCTGTGACAAACAACTGAAGAAAAAAGAATTTTAAATATTGTTCTAATATTAAACTGGAATATTTAATATTGACATGTTTAATATTGTTCCAATACAAGCAAATGACTGATACAAAGTTTATTAAAATAAACTAAATAAAACCCAGAAAAGTATTAATTAGCAAGCAAGAAAGAATAAGGCAAAAACAAAATGTAATCAAGACACACATTTCTAGCCATTCATGGCTAACGGTTGCTTACAAATCTTAGTAAAGAACTACACTACGATTATTACTGTATATTGTTTTTATTAATGCAAACATATGTTTGTATATATTTATGTGGGTACACACACACACACCCCACATATATATCCAAAATTCTACTCAAGTGAGTCATTTAGTAAATTTCATAGATAATCTATTTTAACTATTTACTGTCCTCCCTCCTTATAAATGTAAGCTGTATGACGGTAACTGAATTTTTCTCTTTTCATTCACTGCTGTATCCCCCAAACCTTTAATAATGCCTGACATGTAGTAGGTATTCAAAATATGTTTTTCAAATGAATTTCACAGCACAGGCTGTTTTATCTCCACTAGTTCTTTCCATTTCCTTTATAAAGTCCTTAGTATAAAAGAACAGTTTCAGGTATTATCAAGGCCTGAAAACAAAATTAAATGACCTTTATTATAATTTTAATTTTGAAGATTAGAATGATTAAAAGAAATAAACAGTGTTTTTCAGAGGTAAGGTGTAAAAAAAATGGGTTCTTTTTTTATATGGACATGTGAATTTACCTTGTTCATACAAGGTCAATTAGAGTATAAAAAGATTATACAAAAGGACATCTCCTTATGTGTCAACTGAAGAAAAACAAAAAATATGACATAAAATAATTTCTCTTTACTTATATTTATAGTAAATTAAATACAATTAAAGCAATCTCTGCTAATGGTGGAAGGCATAGCATATGTGATATAAGAACTTTATTGTATTTGTAAACATTTTTTAAAAATACATCCCACATCAAGGAACTAATTTGGAGCTAAAACACATAACATAAAATTTGCCACTATATAAATTTGCCAGTATATAATGTAAAAAAAATATTTTTCAGTATTGGGGACTGAACATAGGTGTTCTACTATGGAGGTAAATCCCTAGTCCCTCTTATTTATTTAGAGAAAGGGTCTAGCTAAGTTGCCCAGGCTGGCCTTGAACTTGTGATCCTCCTGCTACCACTTGTTTAGCTGAGATTACAGGCATGTGACACTGTGCCTGGCTAATTAATTGGTTTTTAGTGTATTTACAAGTTTGGCAACCATTATTACTGTCTAATTTCAGAACATCTTTATCACTCCCTCAAAATACCTTGTACTGATTAGCAACTTCTCTCCATCTCCCCATATCCTTTGGCAACCACTAATCTACTTTGTTTTTATGGATTTGCCTTTTCTAGACAATTCATGAGAATGGAATTATACAACATAGCATTTTTGTGACTGGCTTCTTTTACTTAATATATGGTTTATAAGATTTTTCACTGTTGTAACATGTACCAATATTTCATTCCATTTTGTGGGTTAATTATATTCCACTGTATGCAATAATATATTTTGTTTGTCCATTCATTAGTTGTTTCCACATTTGAGCTACTATGAATAATACTGCTATGAGCATTCATGTACAAATTTTTGTACAGGCATGCTTATTTCTCTTGGACATATACTTAGGAGTGAAATTGCTGGGTCACATGGTAATTCTGTCTGATAATTCTATCTTTGACTTCTTAAGGAATAGCCACATTATTTTGCACAGGGCTGCACCATTTTATATTCACACCAGGCAGTGTATGAAGGTTCTAGCTACTCCACATCCTCACCAAATCTTATTATCATTTTTATTATAGCCATCCTAGTAGGTATGAAGCATTATCTTTTTTTTTAGTTATACTTTTCTAATGGCTAATGATGCTAAACATCTTTTCATCTTTTTTATTGGCTATTTCTATATCTTCTTGGAAAAATGTCTATTCAAGTTCTTTTCTCTTTTTAAACTATTTTTTTTTCCATTTGTTTTGTTGAGGTGTGAGAGTTTGGATTGTATTTCTTTCTTTCTTTCTTTTCTTTTGAGATGGGGTCTTGTTTTGTTGCTCAGGTTGGTCTCTCAAACTCATGGACTTAAGTGATTCTGCCTCATTCTGTCAAGTAGCTGGGATTTCAGGTACCACCATGCTCTGCTTTAAAATGTCTTTTTTTTCCTTTTTTTGATTATAATTATTAGTGCATATTAATTGTATAAATTATTTAGTTTCATTTTAACATGAAATATATTCTTAAGTGGTTAAATTTCACTGAGAAGAGCCAGAGAGAAGGCTGGAATGAATTAAGAAAAAAGTGAGTCTTTGAATATTGTTAACCTATTAAATTTCCTCTTGTTTTAATCATTTTTTTAACATCTTTTTCCTACCAAAACCTTCTTTATCTCTTTTCATCCCTAAAATTACTACAGGCATCTGCATCTTTCTCATCACAAAAGGTATTAATGGTATGGTACCCACCTTTGGTTTCTACTTTTTAATCTCTTCAACTAATCTCATTACTACTATGTAGTCACTCACTATAATGTGGATTACATCTATATCCAGGCTTTATTTTTCCTCACTGGACCATACCTAGCTACCTTCTTACTCCCACTCTGTTCTCCAAAACCATTCCACGCTGATCTTACATATCTTTCTTTTGTAAAACTGAATATGTCCCTCTCCTGTTCAAAAGCTTGTAACTCTATTTTTTCCCACTCCCTATATTATAGACAAACTAATTTAAGGGTTTCTCTCATTTTATTGTAATTATTAATGTGCTTCATTGTCTCTGTCATGAATTTTAAGTTTTAAAAGCAATTAATGCCAAAATAGGAATTCATACAAGTAAAAATGCTCAAAGAAATGAAAGGTAGCTATGCCATAAAAAAAGAAAGATTTTCAGTGTGGTTTTTATTATTTGAAATCTGTGGGGACAAAGACATTGCAAAAAAAATAAAACAAATAAAATTACAATTGGATTAGGACTACTTGAAACATTGAAGACATACATTTGCATTCTGTAAGTTAAAATTTTAGACCTTTTAGTTCTCATGCACTTTTGCCTAACAGCAGCAGTAGGTATTACTCTGCTGTGTAGTTTCACACTGCCACATGGCAGAACTGCTTTTTATTTTGTGGTATATGTTTTATCAATATAAAATTTTATCAAGTGAATGCAGATTAATTTTTTAACACAAAAACAATTATATAGTCCTATCCTTCAGCAAAAGACAAAACCACAGGAGTAGATTCATCCCTGTGACTTCAGAATTCTATTACACACAGCATCCAACACAGGTGGGACATAAAAGGAAAGTTTAACTATAATTTTATCTTTGAATTATTATAATATTCAATCACCAATATTGAATTAATCAGTAGGTTTTTTTAGGGAATGTGCTTAATTATTCCACAAATCAAAATCACATAATACATAATTACAATACGGTGTAAGCTATAAGCTAAACCAAATATATGAATGAAGATATTTACAATATTGCCCACACAATCCTGTGAGCATAACTCATACTCTAAAAATACTGGTGGGCAAAGAAAAGGTTTTCTAAAATCCTAGACAAATATAATTGCTGGGATTGTGAGAGAATAAAAGAAGGCTAACAAAACCAAGAGATGTTTTCTATTTTATAGATTTTTCTCTTGGGCATAATTATAAAGTGACATTCAAGTGCAACCAATGAAGTTCCCCCTTTTTTTTCCTCTCAAAATCCAAAGACATCAGCAAAACCACCTATTTCAGTAATAAAAATAAAAAGTCTTTGACTTTTTAAATGTTATCATACTGTCACAGTGGAATAAAATTAGCTTGAAAAATGATCTAAAGGCACATGATGCAGTTCATTATGTATAACAGCAACAGCAGCGGTTTCCCAGTGTTCATAAAGCCTGCTCCATTAAATTTACCTCCAGTCAATAATTAGGAGTCCACAAATAAACCTGGGCAATTAAATCAATACTACCAGGCAATTATATTCCAGAGTCCAGGCTCAGTGGCACAAAAAGGCACTATATCAAACTGCAGTATTAAGCAGTCTGATGCCATTTTCAATGCAATTTTTTTTTTTACATTAACTGGACATAATAAGCATATATCTAGATAATGTAGAATGTGTGTATGTATCTCCACATGTATTAGTCAAAAAAGCATAAGCTTTACTAAAATTTAATAAAGATTTACACACACATTGATTTATTACTTTTTATGGCCATAATTGATGATAAAATCCCTGATTAAAGTAAATTAAAAGAAATGCAAGGTCATATTTACAAGGTGAGTACTTTAAAAATTCATTAAAAAGTTTATTTTTATCATTTTCAAGCTAAAATAAAAAGAAAAAAATCTCATAACAGTCATTACTATACGCTCTGACATGCCAAGCCTTGGACTGGGTTCTGGGCATACAAAATAAAAAATGGCTTCTCTTCTATAAAAGTTTTTGTTTAGCAACCATGTATCTACACTTAACAACTTTAAGCAAAAGATTGTTAATCACCCTCTATTATTTTTGAAGTGTCTCCAGATAATGTTTCAAAATATATAAAATTGATACTAAAATATGAATAATTTACATATTTTATACTTATTGGCTTTACCAAAAACACAGAAACTGCTATTTTTAAAAATAAATGTAAAATAATTGCATTTAAAATCAGTTTCTATTTTTATTACTTACAAGGAAAACATTTACAGTGTTTTTCCAAAAATCACAAAGACAATATTTTTGCTATTTTGACAAATATGTTTTAGCTTTCATCTATTCCAGATCAGTTTTTAAATAAACAATTAGGTTGAGCAAAAAGAACAATAATGAAAAAGTTTTGGAATACATTACATGCTGTCAGTGATGTCAAAACAAAAGCTGGCTATGACTAGAAAAGCAGGGCTCTCACCTGCCAATAAACTGCCCTTGATCACTTACAAGAGGGGCGCATCCCAGCAGACTATATGTGTATTAAAAAAATACTTGAAAGGAAAGAAAAAGTATCACACAGGTCACAGCAGCAGTCTCAATAGACCCCTTAGGGATTTCAACTCGTCTTGGCCTTGTCATCCTCTATGCAGCTTTCCACTCGGCCCAGAAAATGTCGATAGGAAAATGTTTGAGGGGCCTCTGGTGGAAATTTTTTCATTCTTTCTGCATTGACAGGATGCCAAATCAATATTTACTTCCCACTAACAAGCTGCTCGAGGTCTCAGTAGAAAATATTGTACAGAATGCGGGAAGACACAGTAATAAACAGCTGTCTGGCTGTGAGGAAAACATGAATTGACTGGAAACAGGTCCACAGTAAAAGGTCACTGAAACCCATGAACTCCTCAGGTGTCCATATCAACTACTAACTTTAAAGACACATAACAAAGAATCTCTTTTCCTAAGAGGTCTGAGAGAATGGATCCTTTTCAGTCTAGCAGGTATAGAGGTTGACTCAATAATTTAATTAATGCATTTGCTAAGACCCATGTTGGTTCTCTTCCAGGGCATTTGTTTCATTTGTTAAGTCCAAAAGTACAAATAGAGGGTTAACTTTCCTGTCTACCTCTTGGAATACTTTTTTTATCTAAAAGAAGTAAATAATGGGTTTTTGTAAAAAAGTTAGGCATCAAGTAAAAATGTTCGGCTTGGAATTTTTCTTTGGAAGTTTTAATATATGAAGAAAAATGAAATACCTGTCCTTCTAGAAGTTTCTGAATGTATAACAGCCATTCCTTGTCATTTTCAGTTTCTATCTTCATCTTTTCAATTTCCTAAAAGAAATAAAAACTCCTGTGTTAATTGCATGTCTGTGAACTTGGGTGACATTATTAGGTATTTAATAAATTTAGGGAGTTATCAGTAGAATAATTTTCAACACAGTAGTCTCTCCCCTCAAAGTAGGAATATTAATGCATGCTTTTTAATATTTAACTTGCAAATATTTATACATATGTTGAAGACAAAATTATAATTCCAAATTTCATAATAATTTAGGAATACTTCATTTCGGCTTTCCTGGTAGAGCTCAAGATATGGACTGAGATGGGAATGAAAGCAATTTTGGAAAAATAAAAAAGAAGATGGTATTGTAAAAAAGAATCATTTTCAAGTGATCCTCACAACATAAATCCTTATATTAAAAAAATAACAACTTATCCACAGATAACTAATTGTTATACTTACAAATTGATAGAACATGCCTCTGACATATTTAAATGCTTGTTGATACAAAATATCCAATAGTTACTGATAGGCAAGGGATACTCCAACTTTAAGTGCCATAAGTCACTATTTTCAACTCATCAATTATCAAGATAAAATATTTCTGAAATTATATATTCACAAGTACATTTGATTAATTAAAATCATAGTTGAGATCTTTGCAAACAAAGGGGACTTTTCAAAAGGAGAAGTATTTGAGACACTGTAACATCTGTTTAAACTTACTATATGCCAGGTAGCATGCTAGGCACTTCACAGAGGCTATCACAGTTTTTGACATGAATCTATTACAGTTTGATGCAGTTTAAAGAACATAAGTCAGGGCTCTGCTTAGGTAAAACACTGAACTCTTTAGATCTCTAAAAGATCAGGGATCAGACTAAATAAGTTCTGGTTTACAATTACATATGGTAAATATACCAGGGTGAACTGATCCTTCTTAGAAGAAAGTGTTTATATTTCAGTCTTATTTCCTTTTAGGAGAGGCTTCATTTAAGGTAGTGTGGAATGCAATATTGCAGTGCTATGTGCTCTGGGTTTAGATTGCATTTGCCCAGAGACAGAGGTGCCATTTCTTCACAAAAAATGCATCATCCAGTCTATGGGACTATAATAAGAGACCTTTTCTAAATAATATATTGGAGGGGGACAACTTATTTCTAATTTGCCCATTCAAAGCAGTGTTTTCCTAAATTGTCAGCCCCAGAGAGGCTAACTTTCAAAGACCAAACAAAGGCAGTGGCTCTGTGTTCCAAAAGAGGTACATGTTTTTGTAAATGAAATGCATGTGTTCATGTGCATACACATGTGCATGGGTAAGCACACACAGACACACACAGATATACACACAGAGACACACCCACACAAGGGGTTTTGCTAAATGTGCATGTTAAAACTCCTAAGTAACAGTATATAATGAAAAATAATAATGAAAAACAGCCAAAAATTAAGGTTGAGGCCTCTAAGTTTTTCATTATTAATCAGCATATTTTAAGTTAAATTTAAATTTATTTAAAATTAAATCTCTCTAATAAAGAATGGTTAATACCCTTGGTAGAGGTATCATTATCTTCCATGTGTCTTATTTGAAAGTACTACTTCAAAGTTCAGAATTTGGTAGAAAGTCATAAACACTGTGACAGACTAAAGATAGAAATCTGATAATTCACCTTCTCATTCACCCATTGGATAAAAATAATCTTCACAGAATTCCTTTGGCCTCCTGTCAAAGAATTCTTGGAAGTTAAAAAGCCTTCACAAATTGTAGATATGCTCTACTCCAGATCTTGTAGAAGCTGATGGGGGCTGGAGGATAACCTCATATAAACATTTAAGTTTATCGTTTTATCTCTTCATTTGGGCAAATATCTATTGGGATATCCTTAGTGCTATCATATATTTAATCTTTTCAAACAATAAAAAAATCTAATATTGATGTTAAAGTTTAGAGGCAGAACAAGACCAAACATCCTCCAAAGGTTTCAAAGAATACAGTGCATAGACGTGATTCTACTCTTCATAGGGTGGCAACTATGTCAAAACACAGTGCTCCCCAGGAAGGGATATGGTACTACTGAAGATCTGAACCTTATGCAGGTAGTTCACTCAGGAGCATTTTACCCAAGTTAAAACAGTAAATATACTTTTTCAACAATATATTTTCAAAAAATATATTGACCAACAATAGCTTTGGATTAAGCCAGGAAAGCTTGTAGATTTACTACTTTTAAAAAATTTCACATACAAGATTTTTGTCTTATCAATGGTGACTCAGTATAACTAAATCCATTCAAACTGGCTTAATTAAAAATACTTGCTTACATGAAACATAATGATGAACTATATTAAAGAAAATAGAGAAGATAAGAAAGGGTAACTTATCTGAGTAACAAACAAACAATTTGAAAGATTAAATGCATCTACTCATTTCTATATCACAAGCTAAATTTTCCAAAAGGTCTTTTGAGTTGGTTAATACTCAAATGTATATTTTACATTGGCACCTTAACATTCCTGTCTTCATGAATATACTCTTAAAGATTGAATTCTGAGAACAAAATAAAAAGACATGTACTTAAATAAATGTTGAATAATCCTGTTATTAAAAGATACTTAAATGATCTTACCGATTCATCTTCTGTCTCCAATATTTCCTCTAAGTCTGACCGTGAAATGTTCAGGATAGAAGCTGCCAAGGTCTGAGCTTTATGGGCTGAGGTTTTACAAGTGTTCCTGTTTTTCTGTAGTTTTTTAAGCTCTCTGATTTGTTGCCTTATCACATAGACATCATTTTCTAACTCTTTGACCAAAGCCTGCAATATATTAGAAAGAAAGTGGGCTTTTATATGGAAATTATAATGAAGACAAAGAGTCTAAACATAAAAATGTGAAAATACTGGCTAATATTTTTTCAATATTTTATTAGTTGTTGGTGGACCTTTATTTATTTTTATGTGGTGCTGAGAAATGAACCCAGTGCCTCACACATGTTAGGCAACCACTCTACCACAGAGTCACAACCCCAGCCCTAGCTAATCTTTTTTTTAAGGATTATTCTAGTTTTATTTGTTTTGGAATATAACAGATTGATACTTACATCATGTCAATATGCAAAAACAAACAAACAAACCAAAAAACCTCTCTTAAGTGACTTAACCAATATGCTGGATTAACCAAAGCTCTCCAACCTCTCTTTCAATACATCATCTGGTATCTTGATGGTGAATGATTATAGCAAGCAGGCTACTTTTAGTCATAATTAAGCACAATTAACTCTGCTAGTTGACCTGACACCAAAAATCAGTTCTATGGATTCCTAAATGTGTGTGTGTGTGTATGTATGTATATATATATATACATACATATATGTGTGTGTGTATATATATATGTATTTTTTTTTTTTGACATAATTCATTTAATTATTACATAAGCTGATGAAAGATGATGAGAAAGAAGGGTTGTTTTTGTTTTACTAAAACTGAATTAGAAATGGCTTTGGAAGGACTTGAGAAAGACAAGTAGGGTAAAAGTTCAATTAAATGAACTGAGGGCAAGCCAAGCAATAAGGGATTGAAAACAAATCCTAAAAAAGCTAGGATTGCCTCACCAAAGTCTCTAAATTCCCCCTTTGAGAAATCAACAAGTGCAAAGCTATACCACTCCTACATTTGCGTAAGAAAAAGATACTCTTTACTTGGATGGAGAGTTCTGTGTCTGACTGCATGGCCTTGTGAGCTGAGAGTAGGTTAGTTAGATGTCGGAGCTGTTTTCAATCCTTTACTAGCTCACTGCAGTAAATAATTGTGCTCATATAACTGTAATTTGATAGCTGTTACTTAATTTTATTTCCATTTCTCCTCCAAGGCACTACCAATTTATACCTCTGCATGAAAGTACCTGTTTCTCCACACCATTAGCAAAACATCAAACATCTATCTAATGTTTCAATGTAGTATTTGAGTTTTTACTGTTTTTTTTTTTTTTGGTGGTATCAGGGATTAAACCCAGGGGTGCTTAAGCACTGAGCCATGTACATCCCCAGCCCTTTTTATTTTTAGATGGGTCTTCCTTAAGTTGCTTAGGGCCTCCCTAAATTACCAGGATTGGCTTTGGACTTGAGATCCTCCTGCCTCAGCCTCCTGAGCTGCTGGGATTATGGGCCTGCACCACCAACCCAGGTTGACATTTTCATTGTACTTTAAAGTTTCATTTCTCTTGTTATAAAGAAGTTGAGAATCAGCCTTGAGATTATATTTTTTTTTGTCATTTTTTTTTTTTGCTTCTCTTGATAATGTGTAAGAGTTCTTTACAAATTAGGGAAATTATATTTTTCTGTTTTATGTATTTCATTTTTCATAATCTGTTCTTTTTATTTTGACAATAATAGGGTTTTATACCAAAGAAAAATATGTTAAACTTTTTATGGACTCTGATTTATAAATCTCTTTCTTTCTCATTTTTGAAGTCAGTGGCATACATTAAAAAGCATTCTCCACTATGAGGTATAGTTAAAGCATGTTCAATTCATGATTTTTTTCCTTGCTACTTTTTGTTTTTATTTTTCATTTTTAAGTGCAATCTCATCTTTCCTCCACTGATTCCATGTGTTTTAGTTGAGTTTCTGGGATTCCATTCTTTATTAGTAAAATTTTATAATATATTTCAATTAGTGAGACTTTATAATCAATTTTACATTTTTTTCCCTTTGGAGCTAGCTTTCCATCATTATCCTTCTTTTCCAGATTTTTCTTGGTAATGTTTGCTTAATTTTCCATATGAATTTCAGATTAAACTTGTCTGGATCCCTGCCTCTTGCCCCAAGTCTTACTGCTAATATTATTTGAGTTATGTTAAATTTTATTTGGATAATTTTAACATTAATTTTTTAGTTGTAAATGGACACAATATCTTTTTATGTATTTCCTTTTTTTTTTTAAATGTGGTGCTGAGGATTGAACCCAGTGCCTCACACATTCAAAGCAAGTGCTTTACCACTAAACTACAATCCCAGCCCTAATTTTGGCATTTAAAGATGCTGAGTCTTCCTAATCAAAAAACAATGTGTTCTTTTCCATTTGTTTAAGCCTTTGTTTTGTTTCTAAGCATTATTTTAAAGTACTCTCTTTACAGATCTAGTTTACTCCTGGGCATTTTGTCTTATTTTACTCTGGAAGCTTCTAATACTGATTATAGCCTCTACATACAAAGACTGTTAACATATATTTAGCATACTGACTTTTCTCATTTGTTAGAGGAGTTTTTTTTTAGTCATTTCCTCTTTACTGTCTTCTAATTCAACCATTTCTGAAAAGAATGATAATTTTATCTCCTATTTTCCCATTTATTAAACTTCCAGTTTCTTCTTATTTTACTGATTAAGTTTTTTCTTAACAATATTAAATAGCAATATTGATGGATATACTTGACTTGTTCCTGCTTTAAATATCTTTATTTCATAGGAAACACTACGCTAAGTTTGAGTTGCAATAGCTAGATTTTAATATGTTAAGAAATTATATTTTATTTATATTTCTTACAGAAATGGATTCTAGATTGTCTGAAACCCATTTTAGCAATCATATAGACTATCATGTTATTTTCCATATGTCTATTATATAATTATTAATAACTTTCTTAATTTTGAATTGTCCTTGCATTTCTAGAATGAACTTCAATTAGTTGTAGTGTATTATTTTTGATCTGTTGCTGAACTCTATTTGTTAATACTTTATCTTTTTGCACTGATATGAAATTGAACCATTTTTATTTTAAACAATCTTCCAAAAAGGTTTGGATGATATCCTTTTTTTTTCTGTATTCTACAGTTGTTTTAATGAGACCAAATTTATTTGCTCTTTACTGATGTGATTGCACTCACTTGCATTTGACCTAATATTTACTGCAGGGGAAGGTAGCTTTTTGATAATTAGTTTTGATTTTCTGTTTGCTCAGGAGTGAGATTTGATATATTTTCCAGAAAAGTATCCATTTCATATCTTTCAAATTTGTCTGCAGAGTGTTGAGAGTATCTACCATGATTTTTACTCCCTGCATCTATGGCTATTTTCACTTCTTTCCTTAAATGGTTGTGCTTTCTTTTTCCTAAATTAAGTAAGCTAAAAGTTTATCCATTTTATTGCTCCCCACAAATTCCTAAATTCATTTATTAATTCTATAAATTTTAATTCATTTATTTTTATTTTATCTTCAGATTCTGGTTGTTTTCATGTAGTTTAATGCTTATTTTCATTTCCTCTTCTCTAATTTTATTATTTTAAATATACAAGGCTATAAAAACTTCTTGAGCACTGTTTTAACTGTATTGTATAGGTTCTTTTAATTCTAGAGTATTATTCTTGTAGGGATATTCTGCAATTTTTCAGATTTCCTTTTAATGTAAGAACTGATTTTTTAAAACCTAGGTGTTAGTGACTTCTGTGGTTTTATGAGCAATTTCAGTTTTTTTTGCATTACCTACACTATTTATAAACAGTTTATTTATATATAACTTATTTGTAAGTATTAATGTTATTTGTACTGTAAAAAGAAAATTTACTATTCCTATCTTTAAGAATTGAGATTCTTTTTAAAAAAATGTATCTCAAGTTGAAATCCTGGAAAAAATTTTTGAAGTGAAGATCTGTGTGCAGAAACTTTATGGGGGTAATACTTATGAATCATAACACCATAGGGAAGTAGAATGAGAGAGAAGGAAAAGTTTAACAGCATTATAGTTATTTATCTTTTCAAGTCCAGAAAATTTACTAGAATATATCTAGGGCATAGCATACTAAATCAGTTTTCCCTGGTTCATTTTATGTTCTTTTAAGTCTATTTCTGAAAATTATTTTTTGGTTATATATATATATTTGTTGTAGATTTGTGCTTTGAAGACTCCAATTATACATATATTGAATATTTGTCATGTGATCTATAAATCCCTTTGTCAACATAATTAGAATGAAATAGTGTATAGATTTTAAGGATTTAATGAGTTTGGAAAGATGTATCCATCTGTATAACCACCAACCTGCTCAAAACATATAAAATCTTCATATTCCAGAAATTTCCCTATTGCTCTTTCTTAATCATCCCTCCAACACAAAGCAATTGTTCTCATTTATGATCTTAATTGCTTGCTGCTTTGATGATATATAAATGCAATAATATACTATGTATTTCTTACACTCCTTCATGTCTAGTTTCTTTTTTTTATAGAAATATTATAATTTTATTTTAATACATTTTAATATTAAATTATATATTAATTACTAGTTTCTTTCAGTTAACATGGCATTTAAAAAATTCATCCACATTGTTCTTTCTGTCATTTTTTTTTCTTTTAACTTACTGTGGGAGGTATAATTAAGTTGCAGTAAGTTCAACATATTTAAAGTGTACACACTCACACCCATCAAAATATTTTTTCTGAAATAACTTTTTCTTTTCTTTCTTGCTTAATCTGCCAGCTTGCTTTTCTTTTCCAATTGTGTCATCATTTTCCCAAGTCCTTGCTTTTATTTCTACCTTGCATTAAAAATACCTGGTACTTATTAGAAGAAATTACATCATAAATATTTTTTTATTCATAATAAAATATTTTAATTTGCTCTACAGCTTCCTGGTAAAACTACTTTTCCTGTTTCTTTCCTTCTTTTTTATTCTAATATATTTGTAGAGATTTTGTGCTGAATCCTTTTCCAGGACTCATTTTGAGAGTAGATTTTCCTAGACCATCTATTGATAGAAAATTATATGGCAGAGGGGCCTGAGCTATGTTCCAGGCAAGTGGAATTTTATATATAAACTTAAGGGTTTTTTGCCCTGATGAATTCCATTCCATTGTTTTTGTTTTTATAAGTAAGCCTTTTGGCTGCAAGAAAAATTGCTTTCTTTAGATAGGTCTTATCTGTGTCTTTTCTCTGCTGCTTCTTGCATGGTGTTGTGGATTTTACCTGGTTTTGGCTGTTTTCTATATGTTTTGAGATATATATATATATATATATATGGTTTTAGTTATAATATAGTTTTATTGTAAAAAGGTATAGAATTTTAGTTTCTCATTTTTTTGTTTGTTTGTTTGTTGCATGATTCCAGGGGAGTAAGGAGCAAATAATGGGTTTATCCCTTTAAATTCAAGTCTGAATTCCCCCAAGGGCATTTTCTAATATTTTTATTATGCAAAAAGTTGAAAGAAGTTGTTCTGTGCACAGATAATTTACCATCTATATACTAAAACAGATATATTGACTTTTCTTATCCTTGCTTTATCATGCAGCAATTCATCATAAATCTATCTTACTTTGTTGATGCATTTCAAAGTTGAAGATATCTATACAGTTCATGCCTAAATCCCTTAGCATGTGTATCATTAACTAAAGATGAATATTTACAGTTGTTTATTACTTTTGAAGAATAATTTATATAGAGTGAAATGTATTAAGTCTTTTTAATTTTTTTTTAATTGTAGTTAGATTCAATGCCTTTATTTTATTTATTTTTATGTGGTGCTGAGGATCAAACCCACTGGCTCACAAGTGCTAGGCGAGTGCTCTACCGCTGAGCCACAACCCCAGCCCCTGCATTAAGTCTTTTTTAAAATATTTTTTTTTAGTTGTCAACGGACCTTTATTTATTTATACGCAGTGCTGAGAATCAAACCCACTGCCTCACACATGCTAGGCAAGGGCTCTACCACTGAGCTACAACCCCAGCCCCAGCATTGTCTTAATTGCATAGTTTAATGATATTTTATAAATGAAACCTTGGGTAATCTCCACCCAGATCAAAGTAAAGAACTGTTCTATCACTCTAAAATATTCACCCTTGTCCTTTCCTGGTCAATCCCCAGTACTACTCCAAAGAGCAGTTTTGATTTGCATTTCCCTGATATTTAGGATGTTGAGCTTTCTCTTTATGATTTATGATGTTGAGTTTTTCTCTTTTCATATACCTGTTAGCCATCTGCATGTCTTCTGTGGAAATATTTCTGTTCAGGGCCTTTGCTTGGTTCTTATTGGTATTATTTGTAGTACTGTTGTTGAATTGTATGAGTTCCTTATATATTGTGGATATTAACCTTTATCAGATACATGGTTTTCAATTATTTTCCCTAAATTTCCTAGTTGCCTTTTTTGATTGTTTTCTTTGCTGTGATGGTTTTTAGTCCCATTTATTGTTGCTTGTGCTTTTGGTGTCATAAAAAATAAAAATAAAAAAAGCCAAGACCAAAGCCAAGGAGTTTTTCCCCTATGTTTTCTTTCAGGAGTTACAGTTTCTGATCTGGTATTTAAGTATTGAATCGATTTACTTTTGTGAGTGGTAAAGATAGGGGGGTCCAATTTCATTCTTTTGCATACTAGGTATCCAGTTTCAACATCATTTAATGAAGAGCCTATCCTCTATATTGTCAAATATTAGTTGACCATATATTCGTGGGTTTATTTGAGCTCTTTATTCTGTTCTATTGGTCTATCTGTTTTTAGCATACTGTTTTGATTATGAGAGCTTTATAATCATCTCAAATCAAAAGGCATAATGCCTCCAACTTTACTCTTCTTGCTCATCATTGCTCTATCTATTTAAGGCCTTTGGTGGTTCCATATCAATTTTCTCATTTTTTTTTCCATTTCTGTGAAAAATGTCATTGGGATTTTCATAGGAACTAAATTAAACCTACAGATCACTTTGGGTACTAAGGCATTGTAATAATGTCAATTATTTTAGTCCATGAAAATAGGATCTCTTTCCATTTATTTTTATCATTTTAAATTGCTTTTGTCAATGACTTACATCTTTTAGAACTTTCACTTTCTTGGTTAAATTTACTCAAAGTGTTTTGTTTTGACACTATTGTAAATGGAATTGTTTTTCTTACTTCTTTTTCAGAGAATTTGTAGAAAGATACTGATTTTTTTTTTTTTTTATGGTGCTGGGGATTTAACTCAGGTCCTTGTGCATGCAAGGCAAGCACTCTACCAACTGAGCTATATCCCCAGCCCAACACACTGAGTTTTGTAAGTTGATTTTGTAACCTGCAACTTTATTGAATTCATTTATACCAACAGTTTTTGGTGCAGTCTTTAGAATTGTCTGTATAAACAATTATGTCATCTACCAACAGAGACAATTTTTCTTCTTCTGTCATGATTTGAATGCCTTTTCTTTTCTTGCTTCATTGTTCTAGCAAGGACTTCAAGTAGTATGTTGACTAAAAGTGGCGAGAATGGGTACCTTTTGTTTTGTTCCTAATCTTTAGAGGAACTACTTGTAACTTTTCACCATTGACTATGATGTAAGCTGTCATATACGGCTTTCATTGTGTTAAGGTACATTACTTGTATGATTCCTTCAAATTTTTTTTCACAAAGGAGTGAATTTTCTAAAATGCTTTCTCTACATCTGTGCATATGGCTTTTTATCATTCATTCTACTAATGTGGTATTATCACATTTATTGGTTTACATGGTTGAACCATTATTTCATCCAGGGATGATCTTTGTATATTCACTTGATCATGATGTATGATATTTTTAATGTGCTGTTGAATTCAGTTTGCTAGTATTTTGTTGAGAATTTTTGTATAAATATCTAATAGTTATAACTTTCTATTTTAAGCTGTTAATTTTGATCGGATAAAAAATATCAACACTTCTACTTTTCCTCCCTTCATATTTTAGATGATTTGCTACAATTTGTATTTTTATATTGTATATCTAATATCAATTGATGACATTGGTCTATAATTGTCTTTTCTTGTAGCATCCTTATCCGATGTTAGCATCAGTATAATGCTGGCTTTGTAAATTAAGTTTGGAAGTATTATTCCTCTTCAATACTTTGGAAGAGTTTGAGAAAGACTGGTATCCATTTTTTCTAAATGTTTGGCAGTTTGCTAGGGAATCCATATGGTCCTGGGATTTCCTTTCTTGGGAAGATTTTGATTACTGATTCAGTTACTTTAATTTGCTGTTGTCTGTTCAGATTGTTATTTCTTCATGATTCAGTCTTGGTAGGTGGAGTGTTATTAGGAGTTTCCAGTTCTTCTAGTTATTTAATTTCTTGGCATGTATTTGTTCACAGTATTCTCTTATGATTCTTTGTATTTTTTCTTGTATCAATTATAGTATTATTTCATTTTTCTATGTAATTTCATTTATTTTAGTCTTCTTTTTCTTGATTAACCTCACTAAAGATATATGTTTTTCTTTTTAAAAATCAACGCTCATTTCATTAATCTTTTGTAATACTTCTTAATACTTTATCTATCTGATTTACTTCTTCTCTAAGCTTTATAATTTCCTTCTTTCTGACAGCTCTGCACTTAGTTCTTCATTTTCTGGCTCTGTGAAATAAAGTTAGGTTATTTATTTAATAATTTTCACTTAATGTAGGTGTTTTTAATATTTATAAAGCTTTTGCTGCATTCCTTATATTTGGTATGTTGTGTTTCTATTTTCTTTTGCCTCAATTTATCATTTCCCTTTTGATTTCTTCTTTGAATGAAATTGTTCAGGTGTGTATATTTAATTTGTAGATGAGTGAATTTTCCAGTTTTCCTCCTGTTATTGATTTGTAGTTTCATACTATTGTGGTCAGAAAAGAAAAGTGATATGATTTCAATCTTCCTAAGATCTCTTTTGTGGCTTAACATCCAAACTATCTTGGAGAAAATTCTACATTCACTTGAGGAGAATGTGTACTCTCCTGCTTTGGGCTGTTAGGACCATGTGATCTATAGTGTTGTTCAAATCTACTGTTTTGTTATAGTTTTTCTGTCAGGGTAGTGTCTCTATTTTTGAGAAGGGGGTACTAAACTACTCTGTATATTACTGTATTACTACTTATTTCCCCTTTCAGTTTTGACAGTGACAGTATTTATATTTTAAGTGTTCCAGACTTTGGTGCATATTTATAATTATTATATCTTCTTGATGAATTGATCCCTCTACCATGATATGACCTTCATTTTCTCTTTTGACTGTGTATTACTTAAAGTTTATTTTGTCTGCTATACATATAGCCATGTGTGTTCGCTTTTGATCACCAATGTATGGACATCTTTTTCCATTCCTTCACTTTCAGCATATGTGTCTTTTTAAACCTAAAGGGAGTGTTTTATAGGAAGCACATTGCCAGATCTTAATTTTTATTCACTCAGTCACTTAATATCTTTCAATTGAGAAGTTTAGTCTATTTACATTTAAAGTTATTATCAACATGTAAGAACTACTATTTCCATTTTGTTGTGGTTTTTATGACTGTAGTTTTTTCATTCTTTCTTCCTCTCTTGTTGTCTGTCTTTATAATTTGATAACTTTGTTGCTACATGCTTTGATTACTTTCTTTTAATCATTTGTATGTCTAGTTCAGATTTTTCCTTTGTCAACACCATGAGGCTTACATAAAATATCTAATAGTTTATAACTTTCTATTTTAAGCTGTTAATTTTGATCGGATACAAAATATCAACACTTCTACTTTTCCTCCCTTCATATTTTAGATGATTTGCCACAATTTGTATTTTTATATTGTATATCTAATATCAAATTATTGTCATGACAGGTTTTTAATAATTTTTAAAAACATGTAAGACTTAACAGTGCTCTTTGTAACACTATTACAATAGTAGAGAATTTTGACTCAGAATCTAGGTTTAGTTTTACTAATTAGAGTTCTTTTGTTTAGCCTGAAGAACTCTCTTCAGAGTTCTTTGGAAGGCATGTCTAGTGGCCATAAAAACTCTCCACTTTTGTTTGGTAAAATGTTTCTCTCTCCCTCAGCTTTGTTGGCTAGAATATTCTTGATTGGCAACTGATTTTTTTTAATATTTGAAATATATCATCCCATGTTCTCCTGAATTACAAAGTTTCTGCTGAGAAATCCTCTGGTAGTCTTTTGGGGCTCCCTTTCTTATCACTGCTCCCTTAAATGTGGTGAGTTACTTTATTTCTAGATTCTTTCAAAATTTTCTCTTTGTTTTTGAATTTTCACAATTTAATTATAAGTTTCCTATTGTAGACTTCATGTTCAATATTCTGGGGACTTCTGGATCTCGTGAAACTGCATGTCACTTTCTCCAAATTTTGAGTTTTTTGTCATTATTTCTTTGAATAGACTTTATATCACTTTTTCTCTCTCTTTCCTTTCTAAAATGCCTACAATGTATATATTGTTTCGTGTAATGGTTTCTTATAAGTCCTATGGTTTTCTTCACTATTTTTCATTGTTTTCTCTTTGCTCCTGACTGAATAATTTCAAATGATACACCTCTGATTTTACTGAATCTCATTTATGCTTGATCAAGTTTGCTATTGAAATTCCCTATTGAATTTTTCAGTTCAGTCTCAGTATTTTTTAATCTCTAGGATTCTATTTTTACAAATTGTTTGCTATTTCCTTGCTGAACTTCACATTTTGCTGATGAATTGTTTTTCTAATTTCATCTAGTTATTACTCAACTTCTTTAAGAGGACTATGTATGAATTGTTATTCGGTTGATAGATCTCCATTTCCTTAGGGTGAGTCATTGAAGTTTACTAAATTTCTTCAATGGCATCATTTTATCCTAATTCTTCTCAATCATATTTCCTTACATCGGTGTCCTCACATTTTACAGAGTAGACACTGCTTCAACACTTACAAATTGGTTTTGGCAGAAAGAGGCCTTTATCAGTTAGTCCAACTTTTAGGTCTAGATTGGCCAGCAGGCACCCATGAATAGGCAGTGCTCATTGTCAGGTTCTCTATTTGGGCAGGTGTGCTGCCCACACTCTGAGGTTAGGAGGAGCTGCTGTCTGGGAATGCAGTCAGGCTGAGTTGCTGGCTGGGCTCCATGACTGGCCCTAGTTAGGCAGGCTCACAAGCTATACTCCTAGGCCATGGTATGCTAAAAGTTAAAATGTGTAATTGGAGAGGGCTGCAGGCTAATCTCCAAATTTGAACCTTGTTTGGGTAGTGGTCAAGGGATTTTGCTAACTGAAATCCATGTTCAGGTAGGGCTACATTGAGCCCTATGATCAGAAAGAGCCATAAGCTGTACCGGGTGGTTGGGTGGAGTCACTGGGTGTGTTCCTGCCTGGATGGAGTTGCTGGCTTTAATTTATTCATGTTTAGTCAGGGTTGCTACCAATCACCCTGGTTAGGGTGGCCACAGGTTTTGTTCCTTATTTGAGTGGGGCTGAGCACTATGATCATGTGGTCTCACTGGTTGTGTTCTGTGGTTTGGGAAGGTTGATGGCTGGGCTCTTTGCTCAAGTTTGGACTAAGTTGTGCTCAAAAATGGGCAAGACTCTGGGATGGGCTGCACAGGCATGTAGTATGTCTAGCTGGGCTCCCTGGTTGGTTGAAGCCCAGGCTGTATGGTGTAGTTGAGCAAAAATACCAGCTTGGCCTTCTGCTAAGGTAGGACTTTATCAAATATCAAATTATAAAGAAAAATGCATTATGTACACATTTTAAGATTCCTATGAATTCCTCCCTGACTCCATTTTTGATTTATTTATTTATTTTGCAAATATTTTGATTTGAAAGTGAAGTTTTGGCTAAATTTCAAAGGTTGAAATTCTCACTATTCATTTTGAACCAGTTCATGAGCTCACTTATTATTTCTTCTAACTATAAATCATACAGAGAAGTTTAGGATGTCTAAGTGGATAAATTTTGGCCACTTATTTTATTAAATCAAAGTTATGTCATATGTATAATAAATAGCCAAAATGACTTTTGCTTTTTGAACTTAGTAGCTTAAGATGCAAATGGCTTCTGTGCATATTCCAGATGGATTTGAAGAGTTACATTTTGTCTATTTGAACTACTGATTTCTGAGTACAGTAGATTAAATATACTATATCATAGTAAATATATCTATGGATTCACCAATTTCTTTTTATATTGGTATCAAGTTTTGTTTAACATATTTTTAGGGTCATAAGGATTTTTTTGCATACTATGCATTATAATCAATATGAAATATATCCCCCCTTTTTTGTCCCTTCTAATGATTAAGAATGGTCCCAACATTAAAGACATGTTCAAAATAAGAATATTTTCTTAGATGTACATTTCTACTTATAGGTCACTCATTTATAATTTATAAATCTTTATAAATTATTGCAAACAACCAGAAGAGGTATTCACGAAACACAGAGTAAACTATTCCATTTTCATCTTATTATGTCTAGTATTCCAGCAGCATTTTTAAATTTAATTTTCTAGTCTTTATCAGGGAGCTTTTTTGTCTGTGTTAGCTAGCTACTTACAATCCTGAGTTACATTCAATTATTGAGGATTGATTGGACTTTTTTTTAGTAAGATTAGATTGTGAGAAGGTAAGAATTTGCTACTCAAATACTTTAGAGTCATCATTATCATCGTTTCCTGAAGAATTAATGTATTTAATAATTTTATTTTAATTATAAAGAAAAAGGGTTTTGGATCATTGTTCTAGATTAAGAGGCTGCAATAGGTGATGGTCTTTCTGCAGAATCCCAAGGTGGTGTATGGTCTTACATAGCAAGAGTTAGGGAGTACACAAGTATTATGTGTGTGTTTTTACAGCTTTTCAAACAGTTTTATTGTGATATAATAAGGTAATGTATCTTATTAAGAACCTTTCTCTGAAAAGATCTGTAATTTCCCTTTTTTAACATAATGATAAAAGAGTTAATTCAAGTTCAAGTATATCACAGAACTGTTTATAAATCATAATTAAGAAACTAGATCTATGCCAAAGAATGAACAATTGTATATGTGAAAATAAAATTGTAATGCTCCATAAACGTTTATAATAAAGAAGCAAGATATTTATATGCCCAAAATATCAGACTAAATCTCATCAAAGCAAGTGCACATTGATAATGAAACCACTTATGCTTCTAGCTAAATATTGTTCTTTGGCTGTTATGTATTTTGTAGTTAACAAAAAAAGAAAAACATGGAGAAGATGGAGTTTGGCATATGACTATTACATACAAGCACATTAAGTAGCCTATATATTAAGGCTGAGTCAAACTGAGCAAATACTTCTAGAGATTTCCCTAGTGTGTTTTATTCAGTTATTAGGAGAATTCAAAGCCTCAGATCTGCCACATATATCCAGCCCAGATGCTCAAAACACTTGATTTCACCCCAGGGCAACATTCTGTATTCAAGACTAGATCTAGAACAGATGGCTACACCACCTCTTCTATAATCTGGTTGTGCCCTATGAATAAATGAAAAGACTAAAGGGAACATACATTCCACAACAGGGCCAGAACAAACATTAGTACTATTAATACTACTAATAATATTTATTAAGTACTTTTGTGTATATGATACCCTAATAAGCTCTGTATAGAATGAGTTCTGATAATTATAATTGTTCTATGTAAGAACAATGTAAATTCATTAATATATTCATTAAGGAATGTGCACAGTTCTTGCTTTTGTAGAGTTTTCAATATGAGCAGTAGCTATGCGTACAGGACCATTCTTGAAGCAGATATAAGATAAATACCTCAAGAATTTAATAAGCCAATTTAGGTGCCCGTACTATGAAGAAAACAAATAGCAATACTCCTGGCCTCAAATTGGCTATAATCTACTTGAAACAAAAAGAAAAATATAAGAGTTTACATATGTTAATTTATGAGTTACACATAAAAATATTCAGAAAATAAATAAGAACAATCCTACTTTATTACAACTGCACTAATATAAAAATAATTAATAGTTAGTTCTTTTCCTATATTAGGCACTCTTCTCCTTGTTTATGATAACTTATTTAAATCCTAACCACAGGTATGTTCCATTATTACAATCATTTTATAGATGGGGAAACTGGATGCAGATGATAAAGTCACTTGCCTGAGATCACACAGCTAGTAAGTGGCAGAGTTGAGTTCTATCCTCTTAAGCACAGAGTTAAAGGGGTTGTTCATGTAAGAGGAAGACACTGAGCTAAATCTGAAAGGAGAAAGCAAAGGGGGAGAGAGGGGAGGGCATTTTGAGTGAAAAGCAGAACTTGAGCAAAGGCGGAGAAATAAGTCCAATATGGGCAAAAGTTAGAGAGAAGTGGGGAAGATTAGATTCTAGGCAGAATAGTGTTCAATTGTACAAGGAAAATCTTAACTCTTTATAAAAGTGAAAGCTTGGATCTTATGTAACTAATGCAACAGGATTTAGGAAGTTACTGATGGTATGTTTCTTCAGATGGTGACTCCTAAGCAATTCTTCTGGTTCTAGGGTCATCCACATAAGGAACAGAAAGATGCTGATCAGCCCTTTCTAACACCCAATCAACCAGTCTTTGCCAAAATTTCGGTTTGGTATTAATTTGTTAGTGGCCCTTGATTAGAAAAATGAATAAAACAGTGAAAGTGGCACTAGTGTCAACTGCACGTGGCCCTAAAACACAGTTAAGAAAAATATATGTCAAATTACCATTAGAAGTTATGAGTTGTAAACAGTGTTACCATAATGCCAAATTGGTAAATATTTTGTTATATAGATTCAATTGTTAAAAAAAATTAAGGCTGTGTTTCTAAAACTGTTTATATATATATATAATAATCACAGTTAACTTATAAAATGCAGCTTACTGGATCCAACCCTAAGCTGAATACAAAACAGAAAAACAAAGTTCATGAAACTAAAAGTCATAATAAAAATGGTAGTACATATGAGTAAAATAGTGGCAACATTCAATGAGAATATGCATCACAACCAAGCATTTGGAAGAAAATGATTTTAAATTAGGAAAAGGTAAAGTACATTTACTAAAATTAATGTTTTGCAATTATTCAGCATCCTCTGAGGGAGGTATTGGCTTGACTTCATACCAATTGAAACCTTCATTAAAAGAGAGAAAATGTTTTATTTCATTTATTTTGTAGATATTTTTTAAAATAAGAAAACTCCCCAAAGTATTTCTGACTTTCAAAGAAGCAAAGTAAGAGATTTCCTTAGGCTCAGTGGCACACAATGTTGTAGGTGACTGTTTTTAGGGGAATGAAGAATATAACATTATAAATAATGCCAGTTATTTGCTAAC
The DNA here is from genome assembly GCF_001458135.2 of Marmota marmota marmota. Classification (NCBI taxonomy): domain Eukaryota; kingdom Metazoa; phylum Chordata; class Mammalia; order Rodentia; family Sciuridae; genus Marmota; species Marmota marmota. The sequence continues at coordinate 3,535,010 of NW_026000103.1, forward strand.
TAATATGCAATCCATAAGCCCAGAAATGTTATTACTTATAAATGAGGTCAATAGTAAAGGACATTTTAAAATATTCTAATACATATTGAGCTGAATATCTTTTCAATTGAATGCTTTAAGAGATGCCCAACTACCGACCACCTAGAAAGAGACCAAAAAAAGAACTAATTTGAGAACACAAACATGAATGTATTTAGAATTATATACTTTATATTTAATATGTATTTTTACAGCAAGGTCTTAATGAGTGGTTCAAATGGTGTTGGGTCTTTTAGGAAAGAAGACATTAAGTGGTAATGTCATTTTACTCTATAAGGGGACAGTTAAAAGATTCCATAAATTGAAAACATTTTACATGTATAAATATGTAGATACTACTAGGATATGACTCCTTTTAATAATACATGCCATCTAAAGAAAAAAGGGTAGGGAACTCAGTCTCATCAAAGATTGGGGAAAAAAAGAATACTGAGGTTTGGGAGAAAAGAGAAGAAAGGAAATAATAACTTTCTTACTATCAACTGTTTTGTTCTTACTTTTATGGAGCAAAAGTACTATCATTAAAATTTCACATTCCTAATGAAAACTCAATTAGATTAGATAGTAATCATTACTGTGTTCTCATTCTTTGCAAAGCACTGAAGGCTGCTGTAATGATAAAACATTAATAAAATATTGTCCCTGCTATAAAGCAACTCATCATGGTCTATCTAGTGGCAAGATTTGCTTAATGACAATACAAAAAGGAATAAAGACACTCAACAGAATTTAAACAGTTCACAGAAAAATTAAAAGAAGCACAACAATTGCAGACCACTAGCTCTTAGTGTTAATTTTGTAGCTAGAGCTGTTACTCCTCAGCCTCACCAGAAGATTGAGGGAAGAATACTGTTAACTATATGGGATCAAAGTACAGACCAGAAGTCTCAAAGTTCCTTATAAAAACTTCAAACAAACTATCTTTTAAGCTCCATATCTGCTCCTACTCCATCATTTGAAGATTTGGTGGTTTCTTGAGCAGCCAATTCCTAAGCTTTTCTGGAGTTCTTCACTTTTTTAGGTAATTTCTAAATGGTACACCCTCTGCCATCATTTATCTTGCAGGCACTTAAGTACCTTTTGTCTGTCAAGTCCTCTATTTATTCCATATGTTGAAGTTTGTATACTGGACTTAAGATGGCCCCTAGCTTCAATGAACATGATGTTTCTGTTTGTTGTTCTTGTTTGGGTTATTTTTAAAATGAAACTAGAGTGGAAATGACTTAATTTTTTTATATCAAATCTATCTTGATTACTACAATTTTGTTACTAAATTGAAATTAAGAAAAATATGAACAGGAGTGGAATTTTTTTGCTATTGAAGATTGAACCCAGGTGCACTTAATGACTAAGCCACATCCCCAGACCCTTCTTCTTTTTGATTTTGAGACAGGGTTTCAATAAGTTGCTTAGGGTCTCACTAAGTTACTGAGACCGGTCTCAAACTTGCAAACCTCCTGTCTCAGCCTCCTTAGCGCTGCCACCAAGCTTGGCCAGAGTGAAAAATTTTAAATTAAAACTATAAAAATAAATCTTTCACAGACACAATTTTGAACAATGGAACACATAGAGGAGGATGCTTGGGGGTTAGAAAAGCAGGAAGTAACTTTACAGTTTTATTTCAGTCATCTGAAGTAGTCTGCCTGAAGTAAAGTACAAAGTTACTAAACCACAAATGATTCAAACCTTCACAAATATGGTGAACTCTTCCACTTTCTCATTGGCTAATAGCAATTTCTTCTGTGCACCTTCCAGAACCTGCTCACTTTGTAGTGCTAATCCTTGAAGTTGTTTAGATGCTGCTGTTTCAATTTCTGCCATTGCTGATTCAGTCTCATTTATTTTTGAGAACAGGAAAGTAAGCTTGAGATCCTGCAAAAATCAGTAATTATAAAATAAAAAAACATTTTTTTCATGAATAAATTTGGAACAGAACAGTTATACAAGTCAGATACGAAAACGATTTTATTACTTCATAGATTATTTATTTTTATTTGGGTAAAATTAGTGGTTGTTTTTGTTTGTTTTCACTAATAAAGCATTATATTTAATGTTTAGTAAATTCTTGGTATGTCTTATACAGATACGATATTCTTTGCAGTTATATGAAATTTTTCACTATCTCATGATAGTTTGGGGAGATAAAAGTGACAATGTTAACAATGAAAAAGACATCATTGTATTCCATACCTAGACTAAAATGTCCTAAAAGCATACCTTTTTTTCTAACTCCTCTTTAGTTTTCTGATACATCTGTTCATACTGTGACTTTTCTTTTACAGCAACATTAAGTCTCTGCTTTAGTGAATCAATTGATACCTTCTTATTGGAACATTCTTCAGTTAATGTCTTTACCTACAGTAAAAATACAAAGATAATTATCCTTGGTAAAGTCATTCTAGTACAATACTATATTTGTTTAATCAGAAACTAAATTAATGAATGAATGAGTCCACTTATATTTATTGTCTCATGAAATTGTATCGAATTCAAGAATTATACTTGCAGAACTCATTAGCAAAACTAATAATTCTTAAACCAATAACAAAAATCAAAATCATATAAAAATGTAAAAATATATATAATGGAGTACTAAATAAAAACATATTTATTATATATTTCAAAGAATAACAGGAGAAATAGTTTTTCTTTTTCAATTTAATGCCACTAAAGATAAATGATTACTCATTCAAAGATTGTAAAGAGGTCTATCTGAAATGATTACTGAAGATAAAAATTTAGCAAAATTCAAAGGATAACACTGAAAACCTGTAAAAATTATCATTTATGTGGGTGATGAAGAAACAGAAATAAAATCCACATGCATTTTTCATGTTCATGTAAAATTTTCTCTCTTAAATCATATGAGCTGCTAGATACTTAGACTTTCAACTTCAACAAGGAAAGTAAAGGAGATGCTCTTTCAGTAGTGAATAACATTCAGTGAAAGCCAAAGCAAAGACTGCTTTATGAATTGTGCAAATACCACCTTTCTTGTTTTTGAAACAAACTCTTTCTAGTTTCAGGTCACATATAACTACCTCCCGATATGTGTTGAATTAATTATACAGGGGAAAATGTACACTTTGGAAAGATCTTCTCATAGTTATTGATTATCAATTTCTCAAAAAATTCAGAAATATTTATTCTATCATTATAAATTATAGTTTTAAATAAAATAAAATACTGAATGAAATATAATTATGCATTTCAGAAATATTAAAGATTTTTTAAATTTAACTTATCTTCTCATGCAATTGTTACAAACAGAAACAGAATATGTGGTTATAGTTCATGTGAGATTTTGGAATCTTAAATTTTAAACATTGGTACCTTTTTTTCAAGATTTTCTAACATTTCACTAAAACTCTCATTACTTTCTGAATTAACTTTCTGTCGAAATTTCAAGTCCTCTATTAAATGTCTTTTCATGGTTATATTCCTCTCCATTCGAGACATCCTTGAAAGGAAAAAAAAAGATATTTTATCCAGAGAACAGAAAATACTTTATCTTGCATGTCATTAAGGTTATGCCTGTTAATTTTAAAATGCTATCTGATGTTAATGAAACTATAAATTAGTAAAATAAATTTCAATGAATAAAATATTGCTGTACTATATTTTAAGTAAAATCTACAATGTGGTTGTGACTTGATTATTACAGTATAATACACATACATTAAAACAAAAGAAAGATTATTAAAATTTATAAAAACCTGGAATCATTATATTTAAATGACATTTTTGCATTGCTTAGGAAAATTGAAGCGATACTTAAAGATGATCAAAAGTTGAACAATGTTGGAAAAAAATCCTATAATAAACATATAAGTCTCATAATATGCAAAGAAACTAAAATCAGGCATAATATCTTCTTATTTAATGCCATTTGAGATGGAATTCACCTATGGGTTTAGCTTAAAATAATGAAATGACAAGTATAAAATGGTAGTGTGATAACTCCTACTGTTGTTGCTACTTCTCTCCCTACCACTAATTACACTGTAAGAGTGACAATAATTAACATTTATTATTATTTACTGACTGGCTTATTATATGCCAGTCACTATTGTAAGTGCTTTATATGTGTTAATTAATTTATTTCTTCTAAGAGCCTTATGAATTAATACTATTAAATTGAGGCATAAAGCTAACAGGTGGAAAAGCCAAGATTCAAAGAGTGTTTCTCTAGAGCCCTCACTGTTAAATTATAAGCAAGATCACCTCTTAAACTACGAATAAACTTCAATATATTTTCAGTCAAAAATATTAACTAATCTTTTTGTCTAATAGTTCTTTACCTGTTAATATCACTTTGGAGTGACCTTCACCTACAATGTGGTTGGCATACAAGTATGTATATGAGGTACATCTATCTCAAATTTATCTATGATGAATGAAATTGTATGTACACATATCATCACCTATAAACTCTACTGTAGCTATAAGTGATATACAAAGAAAAGCATTTTAGTTCATTGGGAGCATTTAAAACACCTTTAAAAAATAATGATAACATAAGAGGTATCTCTCTAGTATTTTAAATAGAAACAAAAACTTTCCTTTTTCCACATTAGCTTTATAAACTTAGACATTAAACCTACTATAAATATCCATCTATATTTTTTGTCAAACATTTGCCACATTTTAAATCTTTTTATCCATAGTCCTGAAGTCATTAATTTACATTTACTCAAAATTATATATGTTTAATAAGGGAAATCTAACTTTATTCTTACCCTAACTAAAAATAGTAACCAATTTGTCATTAATTATGCTATATGCAGCATTCCTTACAATTCTATCTTATATAGGTTTAAACATGAATTAAGAAAATAAAATTCCATTATTAATGATACGTGGGTATTTTGGGGGGAATGCAATGTTTAACCAATCAGACTACCACTAGGTGGCACCAAATACAATGGATAGAAATATGAAAAAACATACTTTTCATGCATTTCTTTTATGTATTCTTCTTTTGCTAGGAGTTCAGACTTCAGAGACTTCACGTTTGATGACTGCTTAGTAAATTCATTGGTTGCATTCTAATTAAAAACAGATATACCTTTCAATCTTGATCTAATGCAAAATAAACACCATTTTCAATAATAATAATAAATTTATAATAATTATGATGAACAATAATTGAACATTAAAAAATTTTAAGTGCTTTTATATTTTCTAATAGACACAATACTAAAATGTTTATATGGTATGCCAGAGTATAGAGGAAAACAATCATATAACAAATACAGAGTTCATGCTTCAAATACACTTATAGGAAATATGAATTATCCTAGTGAAACATAAATGTCTGAGTAGGAACTTTGATGACTTAATAATATCATTTAAAATGAATGCTGGACTTACTAGAAACCTGAAATAGACTAAATATGATCACAAATAATTTGCTGCTTTTCCCATCTAGTGGTGGGATTTATTTCTTAAGCTATTGATCTAGTCTGGTCTATTATCAGTTTTGACCAGAAGAATTTGTCAGAAATGACGCAGCAAAGTCTTGTGGCTTTCACCCTCTTGGAATGCTTCTGTGGGATCCCTTTGCAAGGAAGACACTTGAAAGGCCATGTGAAACAGTATAAAGATATCCCAGTTGACAGCCAGCAGACAAAGTGACTAACCTGAGTGAAACTCTTTTGGACCTTTCAGTTAGGTAAATAAGTGTTTGGAATAGTTCTTCTACTAATTTTCTAAACTATAATAAACTGTTAGAACTATTCCTAGGTTTGGATGTTTGTTTGATTAATGGCAACTTTTTTAAAGTATGAAATTATTAATCACACAAGAAAAGTGAGTTAAATTCATCACACCAACTTTGAATATTACACTACCACAGCACATGTGAATTTAAAATTTGAAATAATTTAATTTTTACATGAAATTTAATCTTAATTTTTCTTAATAACCCAAAGAGCTACCTTACCATGTACCTATTTTAAATGTTACAAATTTTTATGTGTTTACCATAACCTAAATTTTTACTATATTTTGCATGTTTACAGAGATATTTACAATGTCCTGTTTCTAGGACTGCCATAATCAGGTACGACACACTAGTGAATTTACCAAATAATTGAAGCTTTTATTTAAACACTTGATTTTTTTATCTTGATTTTTTTTCTGAAATGATTGTTCATTCAGTTAGAAATATGAACATCCATGATTATGCTAAAATGATGTTATAAATATATATTTTCACTATATTAATTATATATTAGTATATACATTATCTCTATACTATAATATAGTGATACCCTTAAGAACTAGTATAGTAAAAATACTCCTACTCTAAATGGTCCCCAACTCCTGTTTTTCTAATTCTCTATTTACCTTAACTTTTCATATTTCTTTTTTTCCTGTCAATCTGCTGCTTCTACCTTTTTGCCTGTCAATATTCCTGCCCAAAACAAACATCCTGCTCCTTCATATGCATATTTCTAAGTTGATGCTTTTAAAATATTTTCTGCTGACACATGAAATAATGAAATAAATAAACATCTAAAATAAAAGACAACAGATAGTAAAACAAAAGTCTGATAGTATCTTCAGTGGAATAAATTAAGTGAATTTTAAGATAGCTACTCTACTCATTTCTGTTTTTAGACTTAAGGCTGTATTTTATGTGGCTGAATATGCTATACTTATAAGAGTTCTAGAAAACAGAGGGATTACTGAATTAGGATAGATAAAATAATGCCAGCTTGATATACGATTTTGCCAAAATCTTTAAGTCTGACAGCTATTTCATTTGATCCTCAAAAGTCCTTATGAGATAAACAGAAAGGTATTTCTGCTTTAGAACATTAGAGTAGTTAAGTAATTTCTTTGACCAGGCTCCACAAGAAGTTAGTGGAGAGGTAATATCAGAATCCATCTTATAGGGTTAAATGAAAATTATTTGGTTAGTATTTGTAAGACACTTAGAATAGCCTATTTATAGATTGTACAACAATAGTTTAAAAACTAATGTCCATTATTTTTAATTTATATGCAAACTGGAAGATAACATTGTACATATCACAAAGAATGGTCTTTAACAATCATAAAGTAATAAAAAATCATAAATATAAATTTAAGTATTATTTAACCCATATTTTATAAAAAACTATAAAGTAAATATAAAGAACTGATTATATATTATTCACTAAAAGGAATTTGTATATTGCTAACATTTTATTACCTATCTATATAAAGCTGGGTCTTTGAGAAAACATATATAATATGAGCAAAAATAAAGATACAGAAAATGTTTCTGAGCACTCTAATTATATTAAGTGAATCAAGGACATTTGAAAAGTACACATAAGAAATCACAGCCAGGTGCAGTGCAGCATGCTTGCAAGTGAAGCAATTCAGAAGGCTGAGGTAGGAGAAACAAGTTCAAAGCCAACTTAGGGAGATCCTGTCCCCAAATAAAAAAACGAAAAAGGGCTGGATATGTAGTTCAGTTGCAGAGCACCTCTGGGTACAATCCATTGCACCCCACACCCAAAACTATATCTCTACATATTAATTGAACAAAATAAAAAAAATGCCATGTGGACCTTTAAGAGATTTAAGTCTAATCAACTTTCTCAACTAAATTTAAATATATATGTTAGAAAATAAGCTACTTCTTAGATAATCACTGCATTCACAGTTTGAGATCTGTGTTGAACTATATCGTGTTCCCCTAAAATGCATATGCTGAAGTCCTCACCTAACCCCAAGGACCTCAGAATGGGACTATGTGTAGATATAGGAACTTTAACTATATAAGATATAATATGAGGTTTTAGGATGGGTCCTAATACAATATTACTGGTGTCTTTATAAGAAGAGGAAATTAGGAGATGGAGATGCACAAAGGGAAGATCACATGAAGACAAAGGAAGCCATCTACATGGCAAGGAGAGGCCTCAGAAAAGTTTGACCTTGGAGCTCCAGTTTCAGAACTGTGAGAAAATAAATGTTTATTTTTTAAGCTACCTCATCTGTGATATTTTGTTATGGAAGCACTAACGAACAAATATATTGAAACAGAAATTTTTAGTAGCAGAGAGTATTATGTACTTAAATTTCTTTTAGGAAATTTCCATTTAAAAATATGAAACAAAATAAAAGTAAATATTTATATTTTTTGTTTCTATATGCCCTGATCAGTATTCCAAGACTACAGGTTAGATACAGACAATTAAACAAAACTGTTTTAGGTATTCTCGTTTCACTTTTCTGACTGATACTTTCCTTCAAAACAAGATAAATATTTATATGTGGGTAAAAACTTATACTATGGAAAACTATATTGTAAATAATTTACACACATTCAAGTAGGTCTATTTTCACTCAAAATTATGTTAGACCATTTGTTTCTTTTATTTTTTAATTGCTTTCAGACCATCTATAGCAAGTAAAATCAAATAAATCAACTTAAAGGTATTAGCAATTTTTAAAAAAACTGTAAAAGTCATATAGTACAGGATCTAATATTCAATTTTATCTAGGTGAAAATGACATATCAGGATCATGAACACTTCAAAAGAATCACAGAATTATGAATTAGAGTCTACGTAATACATAAGACCAAAGACTATCTATCTCAATGATTTTATCTTCTAGTATATTAAACCTAAACACTAAAATGTTTGATTTAAATATTTTATTGCACCTTTTCAAAGACAAAAGCATCTTTTAAAAGATACATGCCCCAAAACTTTCACAATTATTTTTTCTCACATTTCTAATTTTATATAAGGTATTTAAACATAAAATGTTGTTGAGGCAAGTTCTATACGTAAACATTGTCCAAGGATGGCATTTAAGAAGTATCCAAATTAATGCCAGTTTTGTAAATGATTATTTCTAAGAAAGCAAAATATTTTCAAGCAAAGATGCACTCATTTATTTTAAATTTTATCTTATTCTTAATCCTATACTAAAATATCATTTTTTGGTTGAAAATGAGTCTGTTCCACAATTCAATAAGTCAATATAATCTTAACAGTAATTCTATTTTTAAATGTACACTGTGCATTTACAGTAAGATATTTCCTTCTAGTGACTCTCATTGTAACTATGGTCCTATATAACACTGCCTTTGGCTTCCAGCTACCAATTCCCACTGAAGAACAGAATTAAATATGTGAAAAGCAAATGAACTTGTTTTAAGCAGCATGAAAATTAACTCTCCAATTAAAACTCATCAATCTTGTTTCTTACAAGGTAATTCTATTTAAAGTAAGGTCAGCCCCATTTTTAAACTGTTGACAAGTTTTTCCTCGACTTAAATATAATTCTTTATAAACCAAAGGACCACAGCTTTTTATTCTCACACATTTAACTTATTGAAATATACTAAACCAGTCCATCTTTGATTTCTGCTTCTTCTCCCCCTGTCTACATCTCTTCTCCTTCTCCGTATCCAATCAAAAAGGACCAAAATAAAATAGTAACATGTATAGAGGAGAGAAATTAGGTATATGTTGATACTATGTTTGAGACAATTCTGTTTAGTCAGAGGGAGACATTGGGGGCAGAGAGGAGTTGAATATTGGAGAAGTAGTTTCCATTAGCTCCTAAGTTACGATTTCAGGGTGTCTGGTCATTTTTTTTTCCAGAGAACAGTACTATGAGTTAACAGATAAGAATCTATCAAACTAAACCTGAATGATAAAATAAAATGTAGTATTAATAATTTTTGGATGCCATAATTTACTTTTATTAGAATAAATTACAGTTGATATAAGCTTGTCTTTAAGGATGTTTTCATATTTAATAAACTTTAAAATCACCTTTAGTTTACACTGCAATTGCTTCATTTCCAGATCCATGCTCCTTGAAGGACTCAGTGATGTAATGTGTATCCGAGGAGTTGTTATCCGGGAAACTTCTTCTGCCAAACTTGTGATTTCAGATGAGGACTCCAATTTCTTTAGTAAATCTTCTTTTTCCTTCCGAAGCTCAGCCAAATCCAAATTTAGCTTCTTTAAAATAAAAAAGAAAAAGAAATATAAATATAAAGGTAAATAATCATTAATTCAATGATTTTCAGCATAAAATCCTACAATAGGATAATGTTGAAGAAAACAATTATAAAAGGTTATAAAAATTGCAAAAATTCTAACTTCAATTAGCTTTTGCTTAAGTTTGTGGGCTAGTCAAGTGAAAACAATATGAATTTGCTGTACTCAATAACTTCTGGTTGGCTGGTCTTTACTCAAGAAGTACTATTTCTTTGTCTTCACAAATACATGAGTGAGCCAGAGATTCACAGGGTCAATGTACTTAACTTGGTAAAAGCCAAGCTAGAGCAGGAAAGGATAACAGATATTAGTTGTTTATTCTACTTAATAGATCTTACTACTCTCTATAGTAGCCAAAATATTTCTCATGTAGTAACATAACAGATGAGTCTTGTTAGGGATTTATTTCAAATAGCATGCAAAAAAAAAAAAAACTTGCTCAATATAATGTACTTGGTTGATAGTTGACAAGTCCTGTTTGTAATGTGGACACAGAACTGCACTGAACTTCTAATATTTGAAATTTTGATAACAAATATTTTGCTAAATGATATACTAATAATATTTTTGAGAAGAAGTGTAAAACAAAAAACTATCTTATGTTAGCCCTGCTCTTTTACCAATCTATAGTCTTCAGAATGTCACCAAACTAGCAGCATAACAACTCCAAGATCCTTAAGAGGGTAACTGCATGACTGATTTATTATTCCAAAGAAGCTTATAATATGGTAGTTGAACATAAGGAACAATTAGACAAAATGATCCTGAAATCTCTCGTGAGAAAAAAATGTTTCTTTGTTATGAATTCCAATTAGAAACAGCAAAAGATGTAGCTAAAATATATGGTACTATAAACATGGGGCATAAGTAATTTACGTATTAACACTGTTTTTAAGCATAATATCTAGAACCCAAATAAATATGTATTTGTATACACATTGTGTATAGTTAAGAATGAATATTTCAGATCATGGATTCAGAACTAGGGCTTGATATATTTGAAATAAGAGTATGTCTTGGTGAAAAGACTATTTATTTGGCTATATTTTAATTTATGATCTGTAAGTACAGTTCTATAGATTTTCAGTAAATATTTGTTCATGAATTGTCCCAAAGGTACCTCAGTAATTAATATCTGAATGTGAAATCACAATTTCCTTAAATCTGAAAATCTTCTGGGTTACCATTCAAGCTTGAATCTACCTTTCCCTATTTATTATTCCTATGTCCAAGCAGTTGTCATGTTCTATAAATTATACAGTCTCTTAAATTTGTATTCTATCTGTATTCTCTTTCTGTATTCATTCAATGGAGATTCTCATTATCCTACTGAGGTTACTGCCAGACCCTCCCTCTCCCCAACTCCATCTCACTTTTTATACAACTTCCTACTACAACTTTCACCTGTTATTCCTTCGTTCAAAGGTCTTTAGGGGTTTTTCACCCCAATGGAATAAAACTCATATATCTGTAGATAATAAAGTTTTCTAAGATTAACTTAGACTTGTGTTTGTCATGTTATCACCTGAAGCCAAACTTGCCTGCCATTTCTGCATCAATGACTACACATAGTGTTTCCTACAACTGAAGGATTTCTCATCTTTGAAGGGCAACTTAGTTTTCCTTCCACACAAAGTCTTCTTTGTTCTTTTCTTCTTCTTTCTCTTTGCTCCCATAAAACTATGCATGTTCCTTGTCTATGAACACTAGTAAACATTAAATCCTTCAAGGAGAATGCTTTTGACCACCTATGTATACACCACAATATGTAAAAATAATGCCTTAGGTATAAAAAGAACCAAAAGAAAGGTTTCCTATTTGTAGTTCAGATATGCTGTAAGGACACATCAATTACAGCTCTTATTTACAATCTATTTATAACCATATAAATTAAAATACAGTTCATTAATAATGTAGTATTAGTTAAGTTTTTACTTTGGCAGCATATACCAGAATATTTCTGAATTCTGATGTTAACACTCTGCATTTAAATTAGACTTTTCAAGATTTCAGTTTGGAAAGATGTAACTCATGGCAGCAATTGCAGGTAGAATCTCAAACAACACAAGAAACTAAAATCTGGTGAGTTTCTTATCTCCTTATAAACAGATCTGGGTGGCTTTTCTTATTTGCCATACTCCTATTTTCTGTCTATTACTTCCATGATGGCAGATATTAACACTATAATATGTCTTTATTGAGGAAAGACCAACCTCAAAAAAGTATTTCTCTGAAAGACATACATACGTAAATTTTACCATCATCTTAACAATACAAAAATCATTAAATAAAGAAACACTAAAACTATGGAGAAGATAGAATTACTTGTACTTTATTAAAATATAATATTTTGATTAAAGGATACTTAAAATCTTTACAATCTTTAAAACATTTCTAATATTATATATGCATAGAAGCATCTGTTGAAATGGGAACTATACAAACCATTTATTCCATCAGTTTGAAATTTTTTGTTTATCCCTTAGAATTTTGGACAAATAATGTGGGCTCTATTATTAATTTCTCTCAGTTTAAGAATTCTGTTTCTTATTTGAGAAATGCTATTATAGAGAGAAGTAGTATAAAATCTTTCTTTTCCTTACTCTTGTTTTGGGCTGTGATACTACTTTTGTGGGTGATCTTGTTAGAAAGAGATTGTGCTGTAAAATCTACTAATAAATTAAGATTACCCTTAAATTATTCTTTTTATCAATAGAATGATTCATATTTCTTTTATATTACTTTTCCATCACCAATCAAAGTTTTTAAATTTTTATGTTACATTGTATTTAAAAGAGATATAACAAAGCACAGATGGAAGAGTCATAATTTCCAGATTCTCTTTCTCTGGAACTGTTACTTATCAACCAAGTGGACTTAAGCAAGTATGTATCTTTGTTTCCTCCTTTAAAACAAAGATGATGTTGCTTACTTCAGAATGGTAATTTTGAAGACAGAATTTTTAAAACATCTGTGATAGCACTTGGTAGATTTTAAATCTGAAGCATTATTGGTAGCATTATTTTATGGGAAATGCTACCCTACAGAGTCTGAGACATATCTTAAAGATGAGGACATAGATTAATGAAAAAATTGTTTAATATATGTATATAATTATCCTATAATTTCTCTCTTGACAGAAATTGTAGTTCATCTTAAGGCAGAGTTACTTGTTTTACTAGGATCAATTTAGGATCTCTGCTAGGCTACATGCTTATTGATGCCAGATGTGCTCCTCTGACTCTGTATGCTCAGTGCTGCAGTCTAAAAGACTTTTTAAATTTAAAAGTTTACTTCAGTAAGTACTGAAATTTGTATTGATTTATGTATAGTCAATTATTTCTAACCAATTATAAAATAGAACTTAATACTACAAAAATTTAAAGTAGATAATACTAATTATTTACATCTTAGAACTTTAGGATGGGACTGGAGATCATTATGTTAAGCGAAATAAACCAAGCATAGAAAGACAAGCACTTCATGATCTTACTAATGTTTGGAATCTAAAAAAGTTGATCTCATAGAAGTTGGAGTAGAATGGTGGTTACCACAGGCCAGTGAGAAGAATGGGGAAAAGTTTATCAGTTAATACTAAGTTATAGTTATGTAGAAGTAAGAAATTTTTGGTGTTGTATATTGCACAGTAAGGTGACTATTTATTTATTTTTCTTTGCCCATTTTTTATTTGTACATCACAGTTGTATATTATGATGGAATTTGTTACCTGTTCAGACATACATATAATATGACATTATAATCTGCCTGATTTTACATAATGATAATATACTATATATAAACTAGAAGAAAAATTTTGGAATGTTTTCACCATAAAGAAATGATAAATGTTGGCAGAGACAGACGTGTTTAAGCTGATTTAAACATTATATAATGTACATATGTATTGGAACATCTCATGGTACCTCATAAACAAGTAAAAATTCATGAATTTATGTAACAGTTATAATTTTAATTTAAATTAAAAATAAATAAAATAGTGATGAACTATAAATCTCTGAAATGTACATAACTCTCTAAACAAGTATAAGGAGAAACAAGAATACACATACTGAATATATTACTATTCTTCAGTAGTGATTCCTGTGGTAGACACAATTTTCAGATGACCCCCAATGACCTACTTCTTGCTATAATATCTTCCCCTTGTATGCAGGTGGAACCTGAGAATAAAACAGGCTATTACCACAATGATAACTTATACTAAAAGGAGACTCTGTGGTGGCAATTAGGATTCTAATCAAGACACTTTAAGATTACCCTGCCTGATTATAACCTTATGTGGTAAGCTCTCTTGAAGATGATCAGGGGCCTTCCCTGAGAGAGATATCCTCCTGGTAGCCTGGAAGAAGTAAGCTGACATGTTATGAAGGGACTAGGAAGGAACCACAATGCAAGAATCTAAGGGAGGCCTCAAGGAGGTGAGAATGGTTCTTGGTTGGCAGCTAGGAAGAAAAGAAGGGCCTCAGTTCTATATCCATAAGAAAGTGATTTTATTTTTCAAGAAACATGTGAGTTTAGAAGGGAAGCCTAAGGTATAGAAAGGAAGGCAGCCTTGATGACACACTGATTACAGCCTGTGATACTCTGAGCAGAAGACCTGCTAAGGCGTACCAGACTCCTGACACGGGAAAACCAGTGGTAATGAAAGTATATGTTGTTTCTAACTTGCTTAGTTTATGATAAATTGTTATGCAGCATAAAAAAACTAGTGTAAGTCATAATTTTTAAAAAATCAGTCCCCTGTTGAGCCTGTCCTTTGTTCCCTTATTCCCACCCTGCCCCACCTCAAGCAAGTATCTCAAACCCTTTGGTGTATGGTTTATATAAGCCTCACTGTGGATTAATTTTGTTGCCTCGTCCATAATTTTGTATTAATTTTATTTTTGAAATTTTTTGAATATTCCATTTTCTATGCTTAGAAATATAAACTGACTCCACCAGATCTTCATCTGTAGTTCATTTGCCAAGCAAAAGGCTTCTGTTCAGAATCTTTCCTTTGCTGCTCTCAGCAATAGGAATCCCATGAACGGGGTGAAGATGTTTCCCTTGGCCTGCTCTTCCTTATTCTCTTATGTAGGACTGCATTCACAAATTGCTTTAATTTTGGGCTCCAACTTGACATTTTCTGTAGGATTTGAATGGAAAGTATTTAGATTCAGAATCTGACTCAATATCATTCATTCTTTTTTCTATATCAGGTGGAAAGCACTACAATAATTCTGTATTGTCAATGGTAAATGAAAAAGTTATAACCCTTGCCTTGACCAGAGTCTATAAAACATAAATATTTAACAACAAACTACAGTGTTATCAAGAAACAGAACAGAAAGCTAAGGGAACTACTACTCTCCTCAGTTCCTGCCTGGTTATACCTCTAGAGCCAGTTTCTTTTCAAGTAATTTCCCTAATATGCTGTGTCACATGTGTCCTAGAAACTAGAGGTAGCATCAATTGCTCTAGCCTATACCTTAACCACTCTTCTCTTCAGTTTTTATGTGAGAGAAGGTACCTGCTAGAATGTGGATGAGTAAACTGAGAACAGACCTGAGGAGAAGGAGCATATCTTCATCACCAGAGATCTTTACTAAACAGGTTAATGTTTAAGAATGAATTATCAATAATAATAATAATAATAGTAGTAGTAGTAGTAGTAAATGGGTCCAAAAAAGATTTTACAGGTCCAATGTAGGAATTAAAGGGTTTATTTAGAAAGAAATCTGAAATAAAATTTCCCTAAGGAGTTCCAAAACAATATATTGTTTTTATATTTTCAGATCTTGATGTCTCCAAAGAATAAAATATTCAACACCTGCCTATTTAATGGTCACAATACTAGCTATAGCATATAAAGAAAAGGATTTTGAGTATTCAAATACTTTAGAAGCAGTGCCCCAAGGCAAAGGAATACTTTTAATTCTCAAATATTCACTTCCAATAAGAGACTAATTGTGACCTATATTTTTTTCTGGACAATAGTTACCCTATATTTTTTTCTGGACAATAGTCACTCTATTGTATTCAAAGATACAGTTTGTATTTTCCATATTTTTTTTTACAGTAAAAGCTTAAAGTAATGAAACATTTTAAAATTAGGAAAATATTTTTAGTTGGGATAGTAGGATCTAAAAAATAGACACAGAAATTCTATAGAATCCATCTAAACATGACATTGAAGGACATGGTTAGAGCAGCAGGGTTTGGGGGAAGCCCTTGGAAGAAATGGTTGGTGGAAAAAGAACTCTACCAGTTGATATTGGAGCAAAGGTTAGATGCTGAATGTTGGAAAAGGTCAATCAGCAACAGAGTAAAGAGTGAAGTGTAGTTCCCATCTATAACTACAGAGTAGTCTCCAATTTTTTTTCTTTTTTTGAAAGCCATAGGAATTGGCAATCAAAGTAGAGAAAAACAACTGCTGAATGGAGTAATCTGTTTTGAATTACTTCACCAAAATCTCTGAATCTTAAATTCTGCTTAGGGCTGACACAGGACATTATTATAAGTTCACTGATTATTTTACAACTTGATTATTCCAGTTCATACTTAAGCAGAGTCAGCAATTTAAAAATCTTATATTTTTTAAAAATAATTATAATGTAAATTTTGTTATCAGAATTAAAGCAGAGAATTGAGATAAAATTCTAGTTTATAATATCTATGTGAATTTTACAGGCACAAACCCTATAAACCCCCTAGAAAGAGAAATCTTAATGATATTTCTTCTTCCTGTGAATAGTCAACATTCTTTCATTTGGAATATTACAATTTTATAGAGAATAAAATATAAAGAAACAAAATTCTGTATGTTGTTGTCTATGTATAAGACTAAAAGCTTAGTCACTTAATTAAATAATACTCCTGGAGTAATCAAGACACTTATAAAGTTGATTTTCCAGTCACCAACACATGGAATTTCCATGTAAGTACTCAGGAAGGTAAATAGTTACTCTCAAGTTTAGTAATAATAGTTTTAAATTTAAAGCATGAATTTTGCTTTGTTATGATTTTTGATAACACCAAGAGAAAAAAATTAAGAACTGAAAGTCAATAACAAAGGATCTAGACAGAGATATAATTATCTATGTAACAAAATATCTTATGAAAAATCCACTCAGTTACTACATCACTCACTTACAAACTGTTTTCTGACAAATGCAGTTATTAAAAGCCTACAGTATGTTTCACAAAACGTCAAGCAAATGAAGGTAATATAGAGGACTTTTTACCACTAGCTTTTGCTAGTAGTTAGATTTCAGTAGCCTTTAGAGACCATTAAGTACCCTTTGGCTAATTGGCCAATGGTAGAATAATCCCCTTTTTATTCCAGCAGCACTATTTTAACACCCTTATACTCTGTCAGTGTAGTGTCTGAATGACAAAATAATATTGTGCATGAATAATAAGCAGAAAAGTTAAATTAACATTTCATGTTTCACATGCCATACCTATGTGTCAGAGAACTTTCTTTTTAAGTCACTGACATTCAACTTTTTAAAATAATCTCATGTTGACATCTTATTGAGGTGAATTTTCCTAATTACTGCTAATTGCCTATCAAGAAAAAGCTCTTTTCATGAAGTACAGTTGTCTAGCACAGATGAACCAAGCTCCAGTGTGCACATTAAAGACAAAGCATGACACTTAAGGTGCTACTTTGTTATAAGGTCATACTAAATATGGTTTGTAATTAACAAAGCAGTTTTTTATGGTACTGAAAACGCCAATCTGTCTTGATGTGTTCAAATTAGATTCTATCAGAGAAATATGGATATCTGCATATGGATAAGAGATATGTTACTCTCAATAACATTTACAAGGAGTAAATTTATTCAATGCCCTTGCATTTTATGATGTAAGTTCTTATAAATGTCCAATTAAGTTATTCTTTTATAAATATGTTAAAAAATGATTTCTCAAATTGAAAACAAACACTATTATCTCAAATGTCAAATTGTTCAAAACAGTTTACTAATACTTTCAGTTCTCAAAACACACCAAAATGCTGAAACATTTAACATATGTCCTTTAATTTGCATTAATACTTTTGACATTATTGAGATTTTAAGCAAATTTTCATCTATGTGATAAAAATTTCAAAATAATCTAAATAACTAAACCAATGCATTTTAGCTCAAAGTTAAACCATATTACTTCAACTTCTGTTCTTACAACAATGTGAAAAATAACAGATGTATTACATGTGGAATTTATAATATGTAAAAATTAACTTACATAGTTGACTTTCAAGTATTTGTGGACAAAAATAAACATTTGTCTATTTATAGCAAAAAGAGGTTTGTAATTTCAAATTCTCAGTTCAAGTTACCAGAAGAAAAGCCCTCTTTACACACCAGATACTAAATACAGATATAAACACTTGAAACAAAATGTATATACAGAAAAAATTCATCATTATCTCTGTGAAAATAATTTCTCAATGTCCATATGATAATATTATAAGCTCAGTCACAGCTCTCCTAACACTTGACCTACACATGACTTGCTTACTACTGACCATGAGGATGCAGTGCATTTCAATTCTAATTCTTTCACCTGGCAGGGATAAAAAATAATGATAGTGCTGTTTGATGTTCCAAAGGAAAAAACTAAGTAAGGAAAACTCATTTTGTCACTTTCCTTTTCTTTTTACTGCTTAAACTCAGCTAATTCAACATAGAAATATCTATTCCTCATATATGATAGACACACAACATCTTTTTTCTTTTAAATTTTTTTTTAAGTTGTAGATGGACAGAATACCTTACATACTTATTTTTATGTGGTGCTGAGGATCAAACTCAGTGCCTCCCATGTGCTAGGCATGTGCTCTGGCCACTTCTTGCACTTTAGGAGTCTTATGAAAGAAGTCAGTTACCACAACATCTTAATTCTATTTTTCCTCCACCCCTTTTGTCAAGACTTTTTTCAGGCATTGAAATTGTGTGGAGGCAAGAGGAAAATAATCCTCCCCAAACTATGCAGGCCAAGGAAAAAATTAATAAACATGCCAAATCAACAAAAATGATAGCTGGTGTTTTATGGTGATTTTGACATCTGTTTCTAAATAAAGAATCATAAATTTTCAAATGAAGTTACAGCGACTGAATTATCAGGAACAAATATAATCTGCAGAAGTCTCATGAAGACTTCCTCATTCTCATAAGTAAACTCAAATCTCCTAAAAAAACAAGCTTCAGTACTCTGAATTACTTTTTTGTCCTATTGGAGTACTATTACAGTAGTATCAACTCTTGCTGTATTTTTATAGATCAGAAAGGCCTTTGTGGCTGAGTAATATTCTATTATATACATACACCACATTTCTTTATCCATTCATCTGTTGAAGGGCCCCTAGGTGGGTTCCATAGTTTAGCTATTGTGAATTGAGCTTCTATGAACATTGAGATGGCTGTATCACTGTAGTATGCTGTTTAAAGTTCTTTGGTTATACTGAGGAGTGGGATAATTGGATCAAATGGTGGTTCCATTCCAAGTTTTCTTGCCAGAGTGATCAGCTTGCTTGTCCTGACCCTGCCTTTTGTGTGTGTGTGTGTGTGTGTGTGTGTGTGTTGCTGGGGATCAAACCCAGGGCCTTGTGCATGCAAGGTAAGCACTCTACCAAATGAGCTATATCCCCGGCTCCATTCCAAGTTTTCTGAGGAATCTCCATACTGCTTTCCAGAGTGGTTACACCAATGTGCGGTCCCACCAGCAATGTAAAAATAAACCCCTTTCCCCACATCCTTGCCAACATTTATTGTTCCTTGTATTTTTTTAAAACTTTTTATTCTAATTAATTATATATAACAGAAGAATGCATTACAATTCATATTACACACATAGAGCACAATTTTTCATATCTCTGGTTGTATACAAAGTATATTCACACCACTCGTATCTTCATACATGTACTTAGGGTAATGATATCCATTTCATTCCACCACCTTTTGTACACCCATTGCCCCTTTCCTTCCCCTCCCGCCTCTGTTGCCCTATCTAGAGTTGCTTGTATTTTTGATAACAGCCATTCTGAGTGGAGTGAGATGAAATCTCAGTGTAGTTTTAATTTCCATTTCTCTAATTGCTAGAGATGTTGAACATTTTTTCATATATTTGTTGTTCAATCATATTTCTTCCTTTGTGAAGTGTCTGTTCAGTTCCTAAGCCCATTTATTGATTGGGTTATTTGTGATTTTTTGTGTTAGGTTTTTTGAATTCTTTATATATTCTGGAAGTTAATGCTCTGAGGTGTAGGTGGCAAAGATTTCCTCCTGTTCTATGGGATACCTCTTCATGTTCTTGATTTTTTCCTTTGCGTGAAGAAGCTTTTAAATTTGATTCCATCCCATTTACTGATTCTTGATTTTACTCCTTGCACTTTAGAAGTCTTATGAAGTCAGTTCCTAAGATGACATGGAGAAGATGTGGGCCTACTTTTTCTTCTGTTAGGTGCAGGGTCTCTGTTCTAATACATAAGTCTTTGATCCACTTTGATTTGAGTTTTGTACAGGGTGAGAGATAAGGGTTTAATTTCATTTTCCTACAGTTTTCCCAGCAATATTTTTAAATAGGCTTTCTTCTCTCCAATATATGTTTTTGGCACCTTTGTCTAGTATGAAGAAAGAAATATAACTGGACAACAAATATATATACATATAAATTCAACTGTATTTCTGTGGGTTTCTCTCTGTGCCTTCTATTTTGTATCATTGGTCTCCATGTCTGTTTTGGTGCCAATATGAAATTATGGCATTTTTCTGGTAAATGGATGGAACTGGAGAATATCATGCTAAGTGAAACAGCCATTCTCTCCAAACCAATGACTAAATATTTTCTCTGATATGCGGATACTAATTTCACAATAAAGTGGGATTTAGGGAAGCAGAGAAGTACTTTGGATTAGAAAAAGGGGAAGAAAGGGAAGGGAAGAGGAATGGGAATAGGAAAGATAGTAGAATGAATTGGACATTATTATCCTATGTGCATATATGATTACATGACCAATGTAATTCTACATCATGTACAACCAGAAGAATGAGAAGTTGTACTCTCTATATGTATAACATGTAAAAATACATTCTACTATCATATGTATAACTAATTAGAATAAAAAACCCCAGAAGTTATAAGGAAGAATCAAATGCTTTTAGGCTAAAACAATAACCAAAATAATTAAAATATCACTTGATGGAAGAATGGAACTGACAGAGGATAGAATAAATAAATGTGAAAAGTGGAGGGGGGAAAAAAAAGGAGAGGCCTTTGTAGACTAGCCTGAGAAAATGAATGCTCATGTACAGTACAGTTATTAAACATCAGTGAGAATCTAGAGAATTAAAAACTGTTTGTATTATTAAATTCCTGGAGAAGAGGAGCAGCGGCTTGCTGAGAGGCAGAGCCGCCCCCTCCCCCTGCGCCGGCAAGGTAGAGGGAACTGTGATCATCCACAGAGCAGGCCCAGCGGCCTGCTGAGGGGCAGAGCCGTCCCCCACCCCCCGCGCCTGCCAGGTAGGCGGAACGGTGACCACCGGCAGAAAAGGCCCAGTGGCCCACAGCTGAACAGAGCTTCCAATCACTCCTGCAAGGTAGGCGGGCCTGCTACCCACCAGTAGAAGAGGAGCAGCGGCCTGCTGAGAGGCAGAGCCGCCCCCTCCCCCTGCGCTGGCAAGGTAGAGGGAACTGTGACCA